>NW_027190468.1:0-36669 GCF_040958095.1 Procambarus clarkii
AACACTGTGTCTATGCTTGATGCACAACTCTCCTAAACACGAGAGTGAAGTTATACAACTTTAGAACACTTCCCACCAGGAGACTCGAACCCTAGCCAGCACAGATGCCTTCCAGCAACTGGCATAACAGGTACGCTTTAACCCACTGCACCACAGCTCAGACCCTTAAAAGAGATGGTAATTTCGGAGTATTTATACACACCAAAGACCACCATCTCCCAAGAGCACTAGAGCAAGTGAGGGGTCATTTTTACGTTTTTCATCAAGGTCCCTGTTAATATGGGAGAACACTGTGTCTATGCTTGATGCACAACTCTCCTAAACACGAGAGTGAAGTTATACAACTTTAGAACACTTTCCCACCAGGAGACTCGAACCCTAGCCAGCACAGAAGCCTTCCAGCAACTGGCATAACAGGTACGCCTTTAACCCACTGCACCACAGCTCAGACCCTTAAAAGAGATGGTAATTTCGGAGTAGTTATACACACCAAAGACCACCGTCTCCCAAGAGCACTAGAGCAAGTGAAGGGTCATTTTTACGTTTTTCATCAAGTCCCTGTTAATATGTGGGAACACTGTGTCTATTCTTGATGCACAACTCTCCTAAACACGAGAGTGAGTTATACAACTTTAGAACACTTTCCCACCAGGAGACTCGAACCCTAGCCAGCACAGAAGCCTTCCAGCAACTGGCATAACAGGTACGCTTTTAACCCACTGCACCACCGCTCAGACCCTTAAAAGAGATGGTAATTTCGGAGTATATATACACACCAAAAACCACCATCTCCCAAGAGCACTAGAGAAAGTGAGGGGTCATTTTTACGTTTTTCATCAAGTCCCTGTTAATTAGGGAGAACACTGTGTCTATGCTTGATGCACAACTCTCCTAAACACGAGAGTGAAGTTATACAACTTTAGAACACTTTCCCACCAGGACACTCGAACCCTAGCCAGCACAGAAGCCTTCCAGCAACTGGCATAACAGGTACGCCTTTAACCCACTGCACCACCGCTCGTACCCTTAAAAGAGATGGTAATTTCGGAGTATTTATACACACCAAAGCCACCATCTCCCAAGAGCACTAAAGCAAGTGAGAGGTCATTTTTACGTTTTTCCATCAAGTCCCTGTTAATATGGGAAAACACTGTGTCTATGCTTGATGCACAACTCTCTTAAACACGAGAGTGAAGTTATACAACTTTAGAACACTTTCCCACCAGGAGACTCGAACCCTAGCCAGCATAGAAGCCTTCCAGCAACTGGCATAAACAGGTACGCTTTTAACCCACTGCACCACCGCTCAGACCCTTAAAGAGATGGTAATTTCGGAGTATATATACACACCAAAGACCACCATCTCCCAAGAGCACTAGAGAAAGTGAGGTGTCATTTTTACGTTTTTCATCAAGTCCCTGTTAATATGGGAGAACACTGTGTCTATGCTTGATGCACAACTCTCCTAAACACGAGAGTGAAGTTATACACCTTTAGAACACTTTCCCACCAGGAGACTCGAACCCTAGCCAGCACAGAAGCCTTCCAGCAACTGGCATAACAGTACGCCTTTAACCCACTGCACCACAGCTCAGACCCTTAAAAAGAGATGGTAATTTCGGAGTATTTATACACACCAAAGACCACCGTCTCCCAAGAGCACTAGAGCAAGTGAGAGGTCATTTTTACGTTTTTAATCATGTCCCTGCTAATATGGGAGAACACTGTGTCTATGCTTGATGCACAACTCTCCTAAACACGAGAGTGAAGTTATGCAACTTTAGAACACTTTCCCACTAGGAGACTAAAACCCTAGCCAGCACAGATGCCATCCAGCAACTGGCAGACCAGGTACGCCTTTAACCCACTGCACCACAGCTCAGACCCTTAAAAGAGATGGTAATTTCGGAGTATTTATACACACCAAAGACCACCATCTCCCAAGAGCACTAGAGCAAGTGAAGGGTCATTTTTACGTTTTTCATCAAGTCCCTGTTAATATGTGGGAACACTGTGTCTATTCTTGATGCACAACTCTCCTAAACACGAGAGTGAAGTTATACAACTTTAGAACACTTTCCCACCAGGAGACTCGAACCCTAGCCAGCACAGAAGCCTTCCAGCAACTGGCATAACAGGTACGCTTTTAAACCCACTGCACCACCGCTCAGACCCTTAAAAGAGATGGTAATTTCGGAGTATATATACACACCAAAAACCACCATCTCCCAAGAGCACTAGAGAAAGTGAGGGGTCATTTTTACGTTTTTCATCAAGTCCCTGTTAATTAGGGAGAACACTGTGTCTATGCTTGATGCACAACTCTCCTAAACACGAGAGTGAAGTTATACAACTTTAGAACACTTTCCCACCAGGACACTCGAACCCTAGCCAGCACAGAAGCCTTCCAGCAACTGGCATAACAGGTACGCCTTTAACCCACTGCACCACCGCTCGTACCCTTAAAAGAGATGGTAATTTCGGAGTATTTATACACACCAAAGACCACCATCTCCCAAGAGCACTAAAGCAAGTGAGAGGTCATTTTTACGTTTTTCATCAAGTCCCTGTTAATATGGGAAAACACTGTGTCTATGCTTGATGCACAAATCTCTTAAACACGAGAGTGAAGTTATACAACTTTAGAACACTTTCCCACCAGGAGACTCGAACCCTAGCCAGCATAGAAGCCTTCCAGCAACTGGCATAACAGGTACGCTTTTAACCCACTGCACCACCGCTCAGACCCTTAAAAGAGATGGTAATTTCGGAGTATATATACACACCAAAGACCACCGTCTCCCAAGAGCACTAGAGCAAGTGAGAGGTCATTTTTACGTTTTTCATCAAGTCCCTGCTAATATGGGAGAACACTGTGTCTATGCTTGATGCACAACTCTCCTTACCACGAGAGTGAAGTTATACAACTTTAGAACACTTTCCCACCAGGAGACTCGAACCCTAGCCAGCACAGATGCCTTCCAGCAACTGGCAGACCAGGTATGCCTTTAACCCACTGCACCACAGCTCAGACCCTTAAAAGAGATGGTAATTTCGGAGTATTTATACACACCAAAGACCACCATCTCCCAAGAGCACTAGAGCAAGTGAGGGGTCATTTTTTACGTTTTTCATCAAGTCCCTGTTAATATGGGAGAACACTGTGTCTATGCTTGATGCACAACTCTCCTAAACACGAGAGTGAAGTTATACACCTTTAGAACACTTTCCCACCAGGAGACTCGAACCCTAGCCAGCACAGAAGCCTTCCAGCAACTGGCATAACAGGTACGCCTTTAACCCACTGCACCACAGCTCAGACCCTTAAAAGAGATGGTAATTTCGGAGTATTTATACACACCAAAGACCACCGTCTCCCAAGAGCACTAGAGCAAGTGAAGGGTCATTTTTACGTTTTTCATCAAGTCCCTGTTAATATGTGGGAACACTGTGTCTATTCTTGATGCACAACTCTCCTAAACACGAGAGTGAAGTTATACAACTTTAGAACACTTTCCCACCAGGAGACTCGAACCCTAGCCAGCACAGAAGCCTTCCAGCAACTGGCATAACAGGTACGCTTTTAACCCACTGCACCACCGCTCAGACCCTTAAAAGAGATGGTAATTTCGGAGTATATATACACACCAAAAACCACCATCTCCCAAGAGCACTAGAGAAAGTGAGGGGTCATTTTTACGTTTTTCATCAAGTCCCTGTTAATTAGGGAGAACACTGTGTCTATGCTTGATGCACAACTCTCCTAAACACGAGAGTGAAGTTATACAACTTTAGAACACTTTCCCACCAGGACACTCGAACCCTAGCCAGCACAGAAGCCTTCCAGCAACTGGCATAACAGGTACGCCTTTAACCCACTGCACCACCGCTCGTACCCTTAAAAGAGATGGTAATTTCGGAGTATTTATACACACCAAAGACCACCATCTCCCAAGAGCACTAAAGCAAGTGAGAGGTCATTTTTACGTTTTTCATCAAGTCCCTGTTAATATGGGAAAACACTGTGTCTATGCTTGATGCACAACTCTCTTAAACACGAGAGTGAAGTTATACAACTTTAGAACACTTTCCCACCAGGAGACTCGAACCCTAGCCAGCATAGAAGCCTTCCAGCAACTGGCATAACAGGTACGCTTTTAACCCACTGCACCACCGCTCAGACCCTTAAAAGAGATGGTAATTTCGGAGTATATATACACACCAAAGACCACCATCTCCCAAGAGCACTAGAGAAAGTGAGGTGTCATTTTTACGTTTTTCATCAAGTCCCTGTTAATATGGGAGAACACTGTGTCTATGCTTGATGCACAACTCTCCTAAACACGAGAGTGAAGTTATACACCTTTAGAACACTTTCCCACCATGAGACTCGAACCCTAGCCAGCACAGAAGCCTTCCAGCAACTGGCATAACAGGTACGCCTTTAACCCACTGCACCACAGCTCAGACCCTTAAAAGAGATGGTAATTTCGGAGTATTTATACACACCAAAGACCACCGTCTCCCAAGAGCACTAGAGCAAGTGAGAGGTCATTTTTACGTTTTTAATCATGTCCCTGCTAATATGGGAGAACACTGTGTCTATGCTTGATGCACAACTCTCCTAAACACGAGAGTGAAGTTATGCAACTTTAGAACACTTTCCCACTAGGAGACTAAAACCCTAGCCAGCACAGATGCCATCCAGCAACTGGCAGACCAGGTACGCCTTTAACCCACTGCACCACAGCTCAGACCCTTAAAAGAGATGGTAATTTCGGAGTATTTATACACACCAAAGACCACCATCTCCCAAGAGCACTAGAGCAAGTGAAGGGTCATTTTTACGTTTTTCATCAAGTCCCTGTTAATATGTGGGAACACTGTGTCTATTCTTGATGCACAACTCTCCTAAACACGAGAGTGAAGTTATACAACTTTAGAACACTTTCCCACCAGGAGACTCGAACCCTAGCCAGCACAGAAGCCTTCCAGCAACTGGCATAACAGGTACGCTTTTAACCCACTGCACCACCGCTCAGACCCTTAAAAGAGATGGTAATTTCGGAGTATATATACACACCAAAAACCACCATCTCCCAAGAGCACTAGAGAAAGTGAGGGGTCATTTTTACGTTTTTCATCAAGTCCCTGTTAATTAGGGAGAACACTGTGTCTATGCTTGATGCACAACTCTCCTAAACACGAGAGTGAAGTTATACAACTTTAGAACACTTTCCCACCAGGACACTCGAACCCTAGCCAGCACAGAAGCCTTCCAGCAACTGGCATAACAGGTACGCCTTTAACCCACTGCACCACCGCTCGTACCCTTAAAAGAGATGGTAATTTCGGAGTATTTATACACACCAAAGACCACCATCTCCCAAGAGCACTAAAGCAAGTGAGAGGTCATTTTTACGTTTTTCATCAAGTCCCTGTTAATATGGGAAAACACTGTGTCTATGCTTGATGCACAACTCTCTTAAACACGAGAGTGAAGTTATACAACTTTAGAACACTTTCCCACCAGGAGACTCGAACCCTAGCCAGCATAGAAGCCTTCCAGCAACTGGCATAACAGGTACGCTTTTAACCCACTGCACCACCGCTCAGACCCTTAAAAGAGATGGTAATTTCGGAGTATATATACACACCAAAGACCACCGTCTCCCAAGAGCACTAGAGCAAGTGAGAGGTCATTTTTACGTTTTTCATCATGTCCCTGCTAATATGGAAGAACACTGTGTCTATGCTTGATGCACAACTCTCCTTACCACGAGAGTGAAGTTATACAACTTTAGAACACTTTCCCACCAGGAGACTCGAACCCTAGCCAGCACAGAAGCCTTCCAGCAACTGGCATAACAGTTACGCCTTTAACCCACTGCACCACCGCTCAGACCCTTAAAAGAGATGGTAATTTCGGAGTATTTATACACACCAAAGACCACCATCTTCCAAGAGCACTAGAGCAAGTGAGGGGTCATTTTTACGTTTTTCATCAAGTCCCTGTTAATATGGGAGAACACTGTGTCTATGCTTAATGCACAATTCTCCTAAACACGAGAGTGAAGGTTTACAACTTTATAATACTTTCCCACCAGGAGACTCGAACCCTAGCCAGCACAGAAGCATTCCAGCAACTTGCATTACAGTTACGCCTTTAACCCACTGCACCACCGCTCAGACCCTGAAAAGAGATGGTAATTTCGGAGTATTTATACACACCAAAGACCACCGTCTCCCAAGAGCACTAGAGCAAGTGAGAGGTCATTTTTACGTTTTTCATCAAGTCCCTGCTAATATGGGAGAACACTGTGTCTATGCTTGATGCACAACTCTCCTAAACACGAGAGTGAAGTTATACAACTTTAGAACACTTTCCCACCAGGAGACTCGAACCCTAGCCAGCACAGAAGCCTTCCAGCAACTGGCATAACAGGTACGCCTTTAACCCACTGCACCACCGCTCAGACCCTTAAAAGAGATGGTAATTTCGGAGTATTTATACACACCAAAGACCACCGTCTCCCAAGAGCACTAGAGCAAGTGAGAGGTCATTTTTACGTTTTTCATCATGTCCCTGCTAATATGGGAGAACACTGTGTCTATGCTTGATGCACAACTCTCTTAAACACGAGAGTGAAATTATACAACTTTAGAACACTTTCCCACCAGGAGACTCAAACCCTAGCCAGCACAGATGCCTTCCAGCAACTGGCAGACCAGGTACGCTTTTAACCCACTGCACCACAGCTCAGACCCTTAAAAGAGATGGTAATTTCGGAGTATTTATACACACCAAAGACCACCATCTCCCAAGAGCACTAGAGCAAGTGAGAGGTCATTTTTACGTTTTTCATCAAGTCCCTGTTAATATGGGAAAACACTGTGTCTATGCTTGATGCACAACTCTCTTAAACACGAGAGTGAAGTTATACAACTTTAGAACACTTTCCCACCAAGAGACTCGAACCCTAGCCAGCACAGAAGCCTTCCAGCAACTGGCATAACAGGTACTTTTTTAACCCACTGCAACACCGCTCAGACCCTTAAAAGAGATGGTAATTTCGGAGTATATATACACACCAAAGACCACCATCTCCCAAGAGCACTACAGAAAGTGAGGGGTCATTTTTTACGTTTTTCATCAAGTCCCTGTTAATATGGAAGAACACTGTGTCTATGCTTGATGCACAACTCTCCTAAACACGAGAGTGAAGTTAAACACCTTTAGAACACTTTCCCACCAGGAGACTCGAACCCTAGCCAGCACAGAAGCCTTCCAGCAACTGGCATAACAGGTACGCCTTTAACCCACTGCACCACAGCTCAGACCCTTAAAAGAGATGGTAATTTCGGAGTATTTATACACACCAAAGACCACCGTCTCCCAAGAGCACTAGAGCAAGTGAGAGGTCATTTTTACGTTTTTAATCATGTCCCTGCTAATATGGGAGAACACTGTGTCTATGCTTGATGCACAACTCTCCTAAACACGAGAGTGAAGTTATGCAACTTTAGAACACTTTCCCACTAGGAGACTAAAACCCTAGCCAGCACAGATGCCATCCAGCAACTGGCAGAACAGGTACGCCTTTAACCCACTGCACCACAGCTCAGACCCTTAAAAGAGATGGTAATTTTGGAGTATTTATACACACCAAAGACCACCATCTCCCAAGAGCACTAGAGCAAGTGAAGGGTCATTTTTACGTTTTTCATCAAGTCCCTGTTAATATGTGGGAACACTGTGTCTATTCTTGATGCACAACTCTCCTAAACACGAGAGTGAAGTTATACAACTTTAGAACACTTTCCCACCAGGAGACTCGAACCCTAGCCAGCACAGAAGCCTTCCAGCAACTGGCATAACAGGTACGCTTTTAACCCACTGCACCACCGCTCAGACCCTTAAAAGAGATGGTAATTTCGGAGTATATATACACACCAAAAACCACCATCTCCCAAGAGCACTAGAGAAAGTGAGGGGTCATTTTTACGTTTTTCATCAAGTCCCTGTTAATTAGGGAGAACACTGTGTCTATGCTTGATGCACAACTCTCCTAAACACGAGAGTGAAGTTATACAACTTTAGAACACTTTCCCACCAGGACACTCGAACCCTAGCCAGCACAGAAGCCTTCCAGCAACTGGCATAACAGGTACGCCTTTAACCCACTGCACCACCGCTCGTACCCTTAAAAGAGATGGTAATTTCGGAGTATTTATACACACCAAAGACCACCATCTCCCAAGAGCACTAAAGCAAGTGAGAGGTCATTTTTACGTTTTTCATCAAGTCCCTGTTAATATGGGAAAACACTGTGTCTATGCTTGATGCACAACTCTCTTAAACACGAGAGTGAAGTTATACAACTTTAGAACACTTTCCCACCAGGAGACTCGAACCCTAGCCAGCATAGAAGCCTTCCAGCAACTGGCATAACAGGTACGCTTTTAACCCACTGCACCACCGCTCAGACCCTTAAAAGAGATGGTAATTTCGGAGTATATATACACACCAAAGACCACCATCTCCCAAGAGCACTAGAGAAAGTGAGGTGTCATTTTTACGTTTTTCATCAAGTCCCTGTTAATATGGGAGAACACTGTGTCTATGCTTGATGCACAACTCTCCTAAACACGAGAGTGAAGTTATACACCTTTAGAACACTTTCCCACCAGGAGACTCGAACCCTAGCCAGCACAGAAGCCTTCCAGCAACTGGCATAACAGGTACGCCTTTAACCCACTGCACCACAGCTCAGACCCTTAAAAGAGATGGTAATTTCGGAGTATTTATACACACCAAAGACCACCGTCTCCCAAGAGCACTAGAGCAAGTGAGAGGTCATTTTTACGTTTTTAATCATGTCCCTGCTAATATGGGAGAACACTGTGTCTATGCTTGATGCACAACTCTCCTAAACACGAGAGTGAAGTTATGCAACTTTAGAACACTTTCCCACTAGGAGACTAAAACCCTAGCCAGCACAGATGCCATCCAGCAACTGGCAGACCAGGTACGCCTTTAACCCACTGCACCACAGCTCAGACCCTTAAAAGAGATGGTAATTTCGGAGTATTTATACACACCAAAGACCACCATCTCCCAAGAGCACTAGAGCAAGTGAAGGGTCATTTTTACGTTTTTCATCAAGTCCCTGTTAATATGTGGGAACACTGTGTCTATTCTTGATGCACAACTCTCCTAAACACGAGAGTGAAGTTATACAACTTTAGAACACTTTCCCACCAGGAGACTCGAACCCTAGCCAGCACAGAAGCCTTCCAGCAACTGGCATAACAGGTACGCTTTTAACCCACTGCACCACCGCTCAGACCCTTAAAAGAGATGGTAATTTCGGAGTATATATACACACCAAAGACCACCATCTCCCAAGAGCACTAGAGAAAGTGAGGGGTCATTTTTACGTTTTTCATCAAGTCCCTGTTAATTAGGGAGAACACTGTGTCTATGCTTGATGCACAACTCTCCTAAACACGAGAGTGAAGTTATACAACTTTAGAACACTTTCCCACCAGGACACTCGAACCCTAGCCAGCACAGAAGCCTTCCAGCAACTGGCATAACAGGTACGCCTTTAACCCACTGCACCACAGCTCAGACCCTTAAAAGAGATGGTAATTTCGGAGTATTTATACACACCAAAGACCACCGTCTCCCAAGAGCACTAGAGCAAGTGAGAGGTCATTTTTACGTTTTTAATCATGTCCCTGCTAATATGGGAGAACACTGTGTCTATGCTTGATGCACAACTCTCCTAAACACGAGAGTGAAGTTATGCAACTTTAGAACACTTTCCCACTAGGAGACTAAAACCCTAGCCAGCACAGATGCCATCCAGCAACTGGCAGACCAGGTACGCCTTTAACCCACTGCACCACAGCTCAGACCCTTAAAAGAGATGGTAATTTCGGAGTATTTATACACACCAAAGACCACCATCTCCCAAGAGCACTAGAGCAAGTGAAGGGTCATTTTTACGTTTTTCATCAAGTCCCTGTTAATATGTGGGAACACTGTGTCTATTCTTGATGCACAACTCTCCTAAACACGAGAGTGAAGTTATACAAGTTTAGAACACTTTCCCACCAGGAGACTCGAACCCTAGCCAGCACAGAAGCCTTCCAGCAACTGGCATAACAGGTACGCTTTTAACCCACTGCACCACCGCTCAGACCCTTAAAAGAGATGGTAATTTCGGAGTATATATACACACCAAAAACCACCATCTCCCAAGAGCACTAGAGAAAGTGAGGGGTCATTTTTACGTTTTTCATCAAGTCCCTGTTAATTAGGGAGAACACTGTGTCTATGCTTGATGCACAACTCTCCTAAACACGAGAGTGAAGTTATACAACTTTAGAACACTTTCCCACCAGGACACTCGAACCCTAGCCAGCACAGAAGCCTTCCAGCAACTGGCATAACAGGTACGCCTTTAACCCACTGCACCACCGCTCGTACCCTTAAAAGAGATGGTAATTTCGGAGTATTTATACACACCAAAGACCACCATCTCCCAAGAGCACTAAAGCAAGTGAGAGGTCATTTTTACGTTTTTCATCAAGTCCCTGTTAATATGGGAAAACACTGTGTCTATGCTTGATGCACAACTCTCTTAAACACGAGAGTGAAGTTATACAACTTTAGAACACTTTCCCACCAGGAGACTCGAACCCTAGCCAGCATAGAAGCCTTCCAGCAACTGGCATAACAGGTACGCTTTTAACCCACTGCACCACCGCTCAGACCCTTAAAAGAGATGGTAATTTCGGAGTATATATACACACCAAAGACCACCGTCTCCCAAGAGCACTAGAGCAAGTGAGAGGTCATTTTTACGTTTTTCATCATGTCCCTGCTAATATGGAAGAACACTGTGTCTATGCTTGATGCACAACTCTCCTTACCACGAGAGTGAAGTTATACAACTTTAGAACACTTTCCCACCAGGAGACTCGAACCCTAGCCAGCACAGAAGCCTTCCAGCAACTGGCATAACAGTTACGCCTTTAACCCACTGCACCACCGCTCAGACCCTTAAAAGAGATGGTAATTTCGGAGTATTTATACACACCAAAGACCACCATCTTCCAAGAGCACTAGAGCAAGTGAGGGGTCATTTTTACGTTTTTCATCAAGTCCCTGTTAATATGGGAGAACACTGTGTCTATGCTTAATGCACAATTCTCCTAAACACGAGAGTGAAGGTTTACAACTTTATAATACTTTCCCACCAGGAGACTCGAACCCTAGCCAGCACAGAAGCATTCCAGCAACTTGCATTACAGTTACGCCTTTAACCCACTGCACCACCGCTCAGACCCTGAAAAGAGATGGTAATTTCGGAGTATTTATACACACCAAAGACCACCGTCTCCCAAGAGCACTAGAGCAAGTGAGAGGTCATTTTTACGTTTTTCATCAAGTCCCTGCTAATATGGGAGAACACTGTGTCTATGCTTGATGCACAACTCTCCTAAACACGAGAGTGAAGTTATACAACTTTAGAACACTTTCCCACCAGGAGACTCGAACCCTAGCCAGCACAGAAGCCTTCCAGCAACTGGCATAACAGGTACGCCTTTAACCCACTGCACCACCGCTCAGACCCTTAAAAGAGATGGTAATTTCGGAGTATTTATACACACCAAAGACCACCGTCTCCCAAGAGCACTAGAGCAAGTGAGAGGTCATTTTTACGTTTTTAATCATGTCCCTGCTAATATGGGAGAACACTGTGTCTATGCTTGATGCACAACTCTCTTAAACACGAGAGTGAAATTATACAACTTTAGAACACTTTCCCACCAGGAGACTCAAACCCTAGCCAGCACAGATGCCTTCCAGCAACTGGCAGACCAGGTACGCTTTTAACCCACTGCACCACAGCTCAGACCCTTAAAAGAGATGGTAATTTCGGAGTATTTATACACACCAAAGACCACCATCTCCCAAGAGCACTAGAGCAAGTGAGAGGTCATTTTTACGTTTTTCATCAAGTCCCTGTTAATATGGGAAAACACTGTGTCTATGCTTGATGCACAACTCTCTTAAACACGAGAGTGAAGTTATACAACTTTAGAACACTTTCCCACCAGGAGACTCGAACCCTAGCCAGCATAGAAGCCTTCCAGCAACTGGCATAACAGGTACGCTTTTAACCCACTGCACCACCGCTCAGACCCTTAAAAGAGATGGTAATTTCGGAGTATATATACACACCAAAGACCACCGTCTCCCAAGAGCACTAGAGCAAGTGAGAGGTCATTTTTACGTTTTTCATCATGTCCCTGCTAATATGGAAGAACACTGTGTCTATGCTTGATGCACAACTCTCCTTACCACGAGAGTGAAGTTAAACACCTTTAGAACACTTTCCCACCAGGAGACTCGAACCCTAGCCAGCACAGAAGCCTTCCAGCAACTGGCATAACAGGTACGCCTTTAACCCACTGCACCACAGCTCAGACCCTTAAAAGAGATGGTAATTTCGGAGTATTTATACACACCAAAGACCACCATCTCCCAAGAGCACTAAAGCAAGTGAGAGGTCATTTTTACGTTTTTCATCAAGTCCCTGTTAATATGGGAAAACACTGTGTCTATGCTTGATGCACAACTCTCTTAAACACGAGAGTGAAGTTATACAACTTTAGAACACTTTCCCACCAGGAGACTCGAACCCTAGCCAGCATAGAAGCCTTCCAGCAACTGGCATAACAGGTACGCTTTTAACCCACTGCACCACCGCTCAGACCCTTAAAAGAGATGGTAATTTCGGAGTATATATACACACCAAAGACCACCGTCTCCCAAGAGCACTAGAGCAAGTGAGAGGTCATTTTTACGTTTTTCATCATGTCCCTGCTAATATGGAAGAACACTGTGTCTATGCTTGATGCACAACTCTCCTTACCACGAGAGTGAAGTTATACAACTTTAGAACACTTTCCCACCAGGAGACTCGAACCCTAGCCAGCACAGAAGCCTTCCAGCAACTGGCATAACAGTTACGCCTTTAACCCACTGCACCACCGCTCAGACCCTTAAAAGAGATGGTAATTTCGGAGTATTTATACACACCAAAGACCACCATCTCCCAAGAGCACTAGAGCAAGTGAGGGGTCATTTTTACGTTTTTCATCAAGTCCCTGTTAATATGGGAGAACACTGTGTCTATGCTTGATGCACAACTCTCCTAAACAAGAGAGTGAAGTTATACAACTTTAGAACACTTTCCCACCAGGAGACTCGAACCCTAGCCAGCACAGAAGCCTTCCAGCAACTGGCATAACAGGTACGCCTTTAACCCACTGCACCACCGCTCAGACCCTTAAAAGAGATGGTAATTTCGGAGTATTTATACACACCAAAGACCACCGTCTCCCAAGAGCACTAGAGCAAGTGAGAGGTCATTTTTACGTTTTTCATCATGTCCCTGCTAATATGGGAGAACACTGTGTCTATGCTTGATGCACAACTCTCTTAAACACGAGAGTGAAATTATACAACTTTAGAACACTTTCCCACCAGGAGACTCAAACCCTAGCCAGCACAGATGCCTTCCAGCAACTGGCAGACCAGGTACGCTTTTAACCCACTGCACCACAGCTCAGACCCTTAAAAGAGATGGTAATTTCGGAGTATTTATACACACCAAAGACCACCATCTCCCAAGAGCACTAGAGCAAGTGAGAGGTCATTTTTACGTTTTTCATCAAGTCCCTGTTAATATGGGAAAACACTGTGTCTATGCTTGATGCACAACTCTCTTAAACACGAGAGTGAAGTTATACAACTTTAGAACACTTTCCCACCAAGAGACTCGAACCCTAGCCAGCACAGAAGCCTTCCAGCAACTGGCATAACAGGTACTTTTTTAACCCACTGCAACACCGCTCAGACCCTTAAAAGAGATGGTAATTTCGGAGTATATATACACACCAAAGACCACCATCTCCCAAGAGCACTACAGAAAGTGAGGGGTCATTTTTTACGTTTTTCATCAAGTCCCTGTTAATATGGAAGAACACTGTGTCTATGCTTGATGCACAACTCTCCTAAACACGAGAGTGAAGTTAAACACCTTTAGAACACTTTCCCACCAGGAGACTCGAACCCTAGCCAGCACAGAAGCCTTCCAGCAACTGGCATAACAGGTACGCCTTTAACCCACTGCACCACAGCTCAGACCCTTAAAAGAGATGGTAATTTCGGAGTATTTATACACACCAAAGACCACCGTCTCCCAAGAGCACTAGAGCAAGTGAGAGGTCATTTTTACGTTTTTAATCATGTCCCTGCTAATATGGGAGAACACTGTGTCTATGCTTGATGCACAACTCTCCTAAACACGAGAGTGAAGTTATGCAACTTTAGAACACTTTCCCACTAGGAGACTAAAACCCTAGCCAGCACAGATGCCATCCAGCAACTGGCAGACCAGGTACGCCTTTAACCCACTGCACCACAGCTCAGACCCTTAAAAGAGATCGTAATTTTGGAGTATTTATACACACCAAAGACCACCATCTCCCAAGAGCACTAGAGCAAGTGAAGGGTCATTTTTACGTTTTTCATCAAGTCCCTGTTAATATGTGGGAACACTGTGTCTATTCTTGATGCACAACTCTCCTAAACACGAGAGTGAAGTTATACAACTTTAGAACACTTTCCCACCAGGAGACTCGAACCCTAGCCAGCACAGAAGCCTTCCAGCAACTGGCATAACAGGTACGCTTTTAACCCACTGCACCACCGCTCAGACCCTTAAAAGAGATGGTAATTTCGGAGTATATATACACACCAAAAACCACCATCTCCCAAGAGCACTAGAGAAAGTGAGGGGTCATTTTTACGTTTTTCATCAAGTCCCTGTTAATTAGGGAGAACACTGTGTCTATGCTTGATGCACAACTCTCCTAAACACGAGAGTGAAGTTATACAACTTTAGAACACTTTCCCACCAGGACACTCGAACCCTAGCCAGCACAGAAGCCTTCCAGCAACTGGCATAACAGGTACGCCTTTAACCCACTGCACCACCGCTCGTACCCTTAAAAGAGATGGTAATTTCGGAGTATTTATACACACCAAAGACCACCATCTCCCAAGAGCACTAAAGCAAGTGAGAGGTCATTTTTACGTTTTTCATCAAGTCCCTGTTAATATGGGAAAACACTGTGTCTATGCTTGATGCACAACTCTCTTAAACACGAGAGTGAAGTTATACAACTTTAGAACACTTTCCCACCAGGAGACTCGAACCCTAGCCAGCATAGAAGCCTTCCAGCAACTGGCATAACAGGTACGCTTTTAACCCACTGCACCACCGCTCAGACCCTTAAAAGAGATGGTAATTTCGGAGTATATATACACACCAAAGACCACCATCTCCCAAGAGCACTAGAGAAAGTGAGGTGTCATTTTTACGTTTTTCATCAAGTCCCTGTTAATATGGGAGAACACTGTGTCTATGCTTGATGCACAACTCTCCTAAACACGAGAGTGAAGTTATACACCTTTAGAACACTTTCCCACCAGGAGACTCGAACCCTAGCCAGCACAGAAGCCTTCCAGCAACTGGCATAACAGGTACGCCTTTAACCCACTGCACCACAGCTCAGACCCTTAAAAGAGATGGTAATTTCGGAGTATTTATACACACCAAAGACCACCGTCTCCCAAGAGCACTAGAGCAAGTGAGAGGTCATTTTTACGTTTTTAATCATGTCCCTGCTAATATGGGAGAACACTGTGTCTATGCTTGATGCACAACTCTCCTAAACACGAGAGTGAAGTTATGCAACTTTAGAACACTTTCCCACTAGGAGACTAAAACCCTAACCAGCACAGATGCCATCCAGCAACTGGCAGACCAGGTACGCCTTTAACCCACTGCACCACAGCTCAGACCCTTAAAAGAGATGGTAATTTCGGAGTATTTATACACACCAAAGACCACCATCTCCCAAGAGCACTAGAGCAAGTGAAGGGTCATTTTTACGTTTTTCATCAAGTCCCTGTTAATATGTGGGAACACTGTGTCTATTCTTGATGCACAACTCTCCTAAACACGAGAGTGAATTTATACAACTTTAGAACACTTTCCCACCAGGAGACTCGAACCCTAGCCAGCACAGAAGCCTTCCAGCAACTGGCATAACAGGTACGCTTTTAACCCACTGCACCACCGCTCAGACCCTTAAAAGAGATGGTAATTTCGGAGTATATATACACACCAAAGACCACCATCTCCCAAGAGCACTAGAGAAAGTGAGGGGTCATTTTTACGTTTTTCATCAAGTCCCTGTTAATTAGGGAGAACACTGTGTCTATGCTTGATGCACAACTCTCCTAAACACGAGAGTGAAGTTATACAACTTTAGAACACTTTCCCACCAGGACACTCGAACCCTAGCCAGCACAGAAGCCTTCCAGCAACTGGCATAACAGGTACGCCTTTAACCCACTGCACCACCGCTCGTACCCTTAAAAGAGATGGTAATTTCGGAGTATTTATACACACACCAAAGACCACCGTCTCCCAAGAGCACTAGAGCAAGTGAGAGGTCATTTTTACGTTTTTCATCATGTCCCTGCTAATATGGAAGAACACTGTGTCTATGCTTGATGCACAACTCTCCTAAACACGAGAGTGAAGTTATACAACTTTAGAACACTTTCCCACCAGGAGACTCGAACCCTAGCCAGCACAGAAGCCTTCCAGCAACTGGCATAACAGTTACGCCTTTAACCCACTGCACCACCGCTCAGACCCTTAAAAGAGATGGTAATTTCGGAGTATTTATGCACACCAAAGACCACCATCTTCCAAGAGCACTAGAGCAAGTGAGGGGTCATTTTTACGTTTTTCATCAAGTCCCTGTTAATATGGGAGAACACTGTGTCTATGCTTAATGCACAATTCTCCTAAACACGAGAGTGAAGGTTTACAACTTTATAATACTTTCCCACCAAGAGACTCGAACCCTAGCCAGCACAGAAGCATTCCAGCAACTTGCATTACAGTTACGCCTTTAACCCACTGCACCACCGCTCAGACCCTGAAAAGAGATGGTAATTTCGGAGTATTTATACACACCAAAGACCACCGTCTCCCAAGAGCACTAGAGCAAGTGAGAGGTCATTTTTACGTTTTTCATCAAGTCCCTGCTAATATGGAAGAACACTGTGTCTATGCTTGATGCACAACTCTCCTTACCACGAGAGTGAAGTTAAACACCTTTAGAACACTTTCCCACCAGGAGACTCGAACCCTAGCCAGCACAGAAGCCTTCCAGCAACTGGCATAACAGGTACGCTTTTAACCCACTGCACCACCGCTCAGACCCTTAAAAGAGATGGTAATTTCGGAGTATATATACACACCAAAAACCACCATCTCCCAAGAGCACTAGAGAAAGTGAGGGGTCATTTTTACGTTTTTCATCAAGTCCCTGTTAATTAGGGAGAACACTGTGTCTATGCTTGATGCACAACTCTCCTAAACACGAGAGTGAAGTTATACAACTTTAGAACACTTTCCCACCAGGACACTCGAACCCTAGCCAGCACAGAAGCCTTCCAGCAACTGGCATAACAGGTACGCCTTTAACCCACTGCACCACCGCTCGTACCCTTAAAAGAGATGGTAATTTCGGAGTATTTATACACACCAAAGACCACCATCTCCCAAGAGCACTAAAGCAAGTGAGAGGTCATTTTTACGTTTTTCATCAAGTCCCTGTTAATATGGGAAAACACTGTGTCTATGCTTGATGCACAACTCTCTTAAACACGAGAGTGAAGTTATACAACTTTAGAACACTTTCCCACCAGGAGACTCGAACCCTAGCCAGCATAGAAGCCTTCCAGCAACTGGCATAACAGGTACGCTTTTAACCCACTGCACCACCGCTCAGACCCTTAAAAGAGATGGTAATTTCGGAGTATATATACACACCAAAGACCACCGTCTCCCAAGAGCACTAGAGCAAGTGAGAGGTCATTTTTACGTTTTTCATCATGTCCCTGCTAATATGGAAGAACACTGTGTCTATGCTTGATGCACAACTCTCCTTACCACGAGAGTGAAGTTATACAACTTTAGAACACTTTCCCACCAGGAGACTCGAACCCTAGCCAGCACAGAAGCCTTCCAGCAACTGGCATAACAGTTACGCCTTTAACCCACTGCACCACCGCTCAGACCCTTAAAAGAGATGGTAATTTCGGAGTATTTATACACACCAAAGACCACCATCTTCCAAGAGCACTAGAGCAAGTGAGGGGTCATTTTTACGTTTTTCATCAAGTCCCTGTTAATATGGGAGAACACTGTGTCTATGCTTAATGCACAATTCTCCTAAACACGAGAGTGAAGGTTTACAACTTTATAATACTTTCCCACCAGGAGACTCGAACCCTAGCCAGCACAGAAGCATTCCAGCAACTTGCATTACAGTTACGCCTTTAACCCACTGCACCACCGCTCAGACCCTGAAAAGAGATGGTAATTTCGGAGTATTTATACACACCAAAGACCACCGTCTCCCAAGAGCACTAGAGCAAGTGAGAGGTCATTTTTACGTTTTTCATCAAGTCCCTGCTAATATGGGAGAACACTGTGTCTATGCTTGATGCACAACTCTCCTAAACACGAGAGTGAAGTTATACAACTTTAGAACACTTTCCCACCAGGAGACTCGAACCCTAGCCAGCACAGAAGCCTTCCAGCAACTGGCATAACAGGTACGCCTTTAACCCACTGCACCACCGCTCAGACCCTTAAAAGAGATGGTAATTTCGGAGTATTTATACACACCAAAGACCACCGTCTCCCAAGAGCACTAGAGCAAGTGAGAGGTCATTTTTACGTTTTTCATCATGTCCCTGCTAATATGGGAGAACACTGTGTCTATGCTTGATGCACAACTCTCTTAAACACGAGAGTGAAATTATACAACTTTAGAACACTTTCCCACCAGGAGACTCAAACCCTAGCCAGCACAGATGCCTTCCAGCAACTGGCAGACCAGGTACGCTTTTAACCCACTGCACCACAGCTCAGACCCTTAAAAGAGATGGTAATTTCGGAGTATTTATACACACCAAAGACCACCATCTCCCAAGAGCACTAGAGCAAGTGAGAGGTCATTTTTACGTTTTTCATCAAGTCCCTGTTAATATGGGAAAACACTGTGTCTATGCTTGATGCACAACTCTCTTAAACACGAGAGTGAAGTTATACAACTTTAGAACACTTTCCCACCAAGAGACTCGAACCCTAGCCAGCACAGAAGCCTTCCAGCAACTGGCATAACAGGTACTTTTTTAACCCACTGCAACACCGCTCAGACCCTTAAAAGAGATGGTAATTTCGGAGTATATATACACACCAAAGACCACCATCTCCCAAGAGCACTACAGAAAGTGAGGGGTCATTTTTTACGTTTTTCATCAAGTCCCTGTTAATATGGAAGAACACTGTGTCTATGCTTGATGCACAACTCTCCTAAACACGAGAGTGAAGTTAAACACCTTTAGAACACTTTCCCACCAGGAGACTCGAACCCTAGCCAGCACAGAAGCCTTCCAGCAACTGGCATAACAGGTACGCCTTTAACCCACTGCACCACAGCTCAGACCCTTAAAAGAGATGGTAATTTCGGAGTATTTATACACACCAAAGACCACCGTCTCCCAAGAGCACTAGAGCAAGTGAGAGGTCATTTTTACGTTTTTAATCATGTCCCTGCTAATATGGGAGAACACTGTGTCTATGCTTGATGCACAACTCTCCTAAACACGAGAGTGAAGTTATGCAACTTTAGAACACTTTCCCACTAGGAGACTAAAACCCTAGCCAGCACAGATGCCATCCAGCAACTGGCAGACCAGGTACGCCTTTAACCCACTGCACCACAGCTCAGACCCTTAAAAGAGATCGTAATTTTGGAGTATTTATACACACCAAAGACCACCATCTCCCAAGAGCACTAGAGCAAGTGAAGGGTCATTTTTACGTTTTTCATCAAGTCCCTGTTAATATGTGGGAACACTGTGTCTATTCTTGATGCACAACTCTCCTAAACACGAGAGTGAAGTTATACAACTTTAGAACACTTTCCCACCAGGAGACTCGAACCCTAGCCAGCACAGAAGCCTTCCAGCAACTGGCATAACAGGTACGCTTTTAACCCACTGCACCACCGCTCAGACCCTTAAAAGAGATGGTAATTTCGGAGTATATATACACACCAAAAACCACCATCTCCCAAGAGCACTAGAGAAAGTGAGGGGTCATTTTTACGTTTTTCATCAAGTCCCTGTTAATTAGGGAGAACACTGTGTCTATGCTTGATGCACAACTCTCCTAAACACGAGAGTGAAGTTATACAACTTTAGAACACTTTCCCACCAGGACACTCGAACCCTAGCCAGCACAGAAGCCTTCCAGCAACTGGCATAACAGGTACGCCTTTAACCCACTGCACCACCGCTCGTACCCTTAAAAGAGATGGTAATTTCGGAGTATTTATACACACCAAAGACCACCATCTCCCAAGAGCACTAAAGCAAGTGAGAGGTCATTTTTACGTTTTTCATCAAGTCCCTGTTAATATGGGAAAACACTGTGTCTATGCTTGATGCACAACTCTCTTAAACACGAGAGTGAAGTTATACAACTTTAGAACACTTTCCCACCAGGAGACTCGAACCCTAGCCAGCATAGAAGCCTTCCAGCAACTGGCATAACAGGTACGCTTTTAACCCACTGCACCACCGCTCAGACCCTTAAAAGAGATGGTAATTTCGGAGTATATATACACACCAAAGACCACCATCTCCCAAGAGCACTAGAGAAAGTGAGGTGTCATTTTTACGTTTTTCATCAAGTCCCTGTTAATATGGGAGAACACTGTGTCTATGCTTGATGCACAACTCTCCTAAACACGAGAGTGAAGTTATACACCTTTAGAACACTTTCCCACCAGGAGACTCGAACCCTAGCCAGCACAGAAGCCTTCCAGCAACTGGCATAACAGGTACGCCTTTAACCCACTGCACCACAGCTCAGACCCTTAAAAGAGATGGTAATTTCGGAGTATTTATACACACCAAAGACCACCGTCTCCCAAGAGCACTAGAGCAAGTGAGAGGTCATTTTTACGTTTTTAATCATGTCCCTGCTAATATGGGAGAACACTGTGTCTATGCTTGATGCACAACTCTCCTAAACACGAGAGTGAAGTTATGCAACTTTAGAACACTTTCCCACTAGGAGACTAAAACCCTAACCAGCACAGATGCCATCCAGCAACTGGCAGACCAGGTACGCCTTTAACCCACTGCACCACAGCTCAGACCCTTAAAAGAGATGGTAATTTCGGAGTATTTATACACACCAAAGACCACCATCTCCCAAGAGCACTAGAGCAAGTGAAGGGTCATTTTTACGTTTTTCATCAAGTCCCTGTTAATATGTGGGAACACTGTGTCTATTCTTGATGCACAACTCTCCTAAACACGAGAGTGAATTTATACAACTTTAGAACACTTTCCCACCAGGAGACTCGAACCCTAGCCAGCACAGAAGCCTTCCAGCAACTGGCATAACAGGTACGCTTTTAACCCACTGCACCACCGCTCAGACCCTTAAAAGAGATGGTAATTTCGGAGTATATATACACACCAAAGACCACCATCTCCCAAGAGCACTAGAGAAAGTGAGGGGTCATTTTTACGTTTTTCATCAAGTCCCTGTTAATTAGGGAGAACACTGTGTCTATGCTTGATGCACAACTCTCCTAAACACGAGAGTGAAGTTATACAACTTTAGAACACTTTCCCACCAGGACACTCGAACCCTAGCCAGCACAGAAGCCTTCCAGCAACTGGCATAACAGGTACGCCTTTAACCCACTGCACCACCGCTCGTACCCTTAAAAGAGATGGTAATTTCGGAGTATTTATACACACACCAAAGACCACCGTCTCCCAAGAGCACTAGAGCAAGTGAGAGGTCATTTTTACGTTTTTCATCATGTCCCTGCTAATATGGAAGAACACTGTGTCTATGCTTGATGCACAACTCTCCTAAACACGAGAGTGAAGTTATACAACTTTAGAACACTTTCCCACCAGGAGACTCGAACCCTAGCCAGCACAGAAGCCTTCCAGCAACTGGCATAACAGTTACGCCTTTAACCCACTGCACCACCGCTCAGACCCTTAAAAGAGATGGTAATTTCGGAGTATTTATGCACACCAAAGACCACCATCTTCCAAGAGCACTAGAGCAAGTGAGGGGTCATTTTTACGTTTTTCATCAAGTCCCTGTTAATATGGGAGAACACTGTGTCTATGCTTAATGCACAATTCTCCTAAACACGAGAGTGAAGGTTTACAACTTTATAATACTTTCCCACCAAGAGACTCGAACCCTAGCCAGCACAGAAGCATTCCAGCAACTTGCATTACAGTTACGCCTTTAACCCACTGCACCACCGCTCAGACCCTGAAAAGAGATGGTAATTTCGGAGTATTTATACACACCAAAGACCACCGTCTCCCAAGAGCACTAGAGCAAGTGAGAGGTCATTTTTACGTTTTTCATCAAGTCCCTGCTAATATGGAAGAACACTGTGTCTATGCTTGATGCACAACTCTCCTTACCACGAGAGTGAAGTTAAACACCTTTAGAACACTTTCCCACCAGGAGACTCGAACCCTAGCCAGCACAGAAGCCTTCCAGCAACTGGCATAACAGGTACGCTTTTAACCCACTGCACCACCGCTCAGACCCTTAAAAGAGATGGTAATTTCGGAGTATATATACACACCAAAAACCACCATCTCCCAAGAGCACTAGAGAAAGTGAGGGGTCATTTTTACGTTTTTCATCAAGTCCCTGTTAATTAGGGAGAACACTGTGTCTATGCTTGATGCACAACTCTCCTAAACACGAGAGTGAAGTTATACAACTTTAGAACACTTTCCCACCAGGACACTCGAACCCTAGCCAGCACAGAAGCCTTCCAGCAACTGGCATAACAGGTACGCCTTTAACCCACTGCACCACCGCTCGTACCCTTAAAAGAGATGGTAATTTCGGAGTATTTATACACACCAAAGACCACCATCTCCCAAGAGCACTAAAGCAAGTGAGAGGTCATTTTTACGTTTTTCATCAAGTCCCTGTTAATATGGGAAAACACTGTGTCTATGCTTGATGCACAACTCTCTTAAACACGAGAGTGAAGTTATACAACTTTAGAACACTTTCCCACCAGGAGACTCGAACCCTAGCCAGCATAGAAGCCTTCCAGCAACTGGCATAACAGGTACGCTTTTAACCCACTGCACCACCGCTCAGACCCTTAAAAGAGATGGTAATTTCGGAGTATATATACACACCAAAGACCACCGTCTCCCAAGAGCACTAGAGCAAGTGAGAGGTCATTTTTACGTTTTTCATCATGTCCCTGCTAATATGGAAGAACACTGTGTCTATGCTTGATGCACAACTCTCCTTACCACGAGAGTGAAGTTATACAACTTTAGAACACTTTCCCACCAGGAGACTCGAACCCTAGCCAGCACAGAAGCCTTCCAGCAACTGGCATAACAGTTACGCCTTTAACCCACTGCACCACCGCTCAGACCCTTAAAAGAGATGGTAATTTCGGAGTATTTATACACACCAAAGACCACCATCTTCCAAGAGCACTAGAGCAAGTGAGGGGTCATTTTTACGTTTTTCATCAAGTCCCTGTTAATATGGGAGAACACTGTGTCTATGCTTAATGCACAATTCTCCTAAACACGAGAGTGAAGGTTTACAACTTTATAATACTTTCCCACCAGGAGACTCGAACCCTAGCCAGCACAGAAGCATTCCAGCAACTTGCATTACAGTTACGCCTTTAACCCACTGCACCACCGCTCAGACCCTGAAAAGAGATGGTAATTTCGGAGTATTTATACACACCAAAGACCACCGTCTCCCAAGAGCACTAGAGCAAGTGAGAGGTCATTTTTACGTTTTTCATCAAGTCCCTGCTAATATGGGAGAACACTGTGTCTATGCTTGATGCACAACTCTCCTAAACACGAGAGTGAAGTTATACAACTTTAGAACACTTTCCCACCAGGAGACTCGAACCCTAGCCAGCACAGAAGCCTTCCAGCAACTGGCATAACAGGTACGCCTTTAACCCACTGCACCACCGCTCAGACCCTTAAAAGAGATGGTAATTTCGGAGTATTTATACACACCAAAGACCACCGTCTCCCAAGAGCACTAGAGCAAGTGAGAGGTCATTTTTACGTTTTTCATCATGTCCCTGCTAATATGGGAGAACACTGTGTCTATGCTTGATGCACAACTCTCTTAAACACGAGAGTGAAATTATACAACTTTAGAACACTTTCCCACCAGGAGACTCAAACCCTAGCCAGCACAGATGCCTTCCAGCAACTGGCAGACCAGGTACGCTTTTAACCCACTGCACCACAGCTCAGACCCTTAAAAGAGATGGTAATTTCGGAGTATTTATACACACCAAAGACCACCATCTCCCAAGAGCACTAGAGCAAGTGAGAGGTCATTTTTACGTTTTTCATCAAGTCCCTGTTAATATGGGAAAACACTGTGTCTATGCTTGATGCACAACTCTCTTAAACACGAGAGTGAAGTTATACAACTTTAGAACACTTTCCCACCAAGAGACTCGAACCCTAGCCAGCACAGAAGCCTTCCAGCAACTGGCATAACAGGTACTTTTTTAACCCACTGCAACACCGCTCAGACCCTTAAAAGAGATGGTAATTTCGGAGTATATATACACACCAAAGACCACCATCTCCCAAGAGCACTACAGAAAGTGAGGGGTCATTTTTTACGTTTTTCATCAAGTCCCTGTTAATATGGAAGAACACTGTGTCTATGCTTGATGCACAACTCTCCTAAACACGAGAGTGAAGTTAAACACCTTTAGAACACTTTCCCACCAGGAGACTCGAACCCTAGCCAGCACAGAAGCCTTCCAGCAACTGGCATAACAGGTACGCCTTTAACCCACTGCACCACAGCTCAGACCCTTAAAAGAGATGGTAATTTCGGAGTATTTATACACACCAAAGACCACCGTCTCCCAAGAGCACTAGAGCAAGTGAGAGGTCATTTTTACGTTTTTAATCATGTCCCTGCTAATATGGGAGAACACTGTGTCTATGCTTGATGCACAACTCTCCTAAACACGAGAGTGAAGTTATGCAACTTTAGAACACTTTCCCACTAGGAGACTAAAACCCTAGCCAGCACAGATGCCATCCAGCAACTGGCAGAACAGGTACGCCTTTAACCCACTGCACCACAGCTCAGACCCTTAAAAGAGATGGTAATTTTGGAGTATTTATACACACCAAAGACCACCATCTCCCAAGAGCACTAGAGCAAGTGAAGGGTCATTTTTACGTTTTTCATCAAGTCCCTGTTAATATGTGGGAACACTGTGTCTATTCTTGATGCACAACTCTCCTAAACACGAGAGTGAAATTATACAACTTTAGAACACTTTCCCACCAGGAGACTCGAACCCTAGCCAGCACAGAAGCCTTCCAGCAACTGGCATAACAGGTACGCTTTTAACCCACTGCACCACCGCTCAGACCCTTAAAAGAGATGGTAATTTCGGAGTATATATACACACCAAAAACCACCATCTCCCAAGAGCACTAGAGAAAGTGAGGGGTCATTTTTACGTTTTTCATCAAGTCCCTGTTAATTAGGGAGAACACTGTGTCTATGCTTGATGCACAACTCTCCTAAACACGAGAGTGAAGTTATACAACTTTAGAACACTTTCCCACCAGGACACTCGAACCCTAGCCAGCACAGAAGCCTTCCAGCAACTGGCATAACAGGTACGCCTTTAACCCACTGCACCACCGCTCGTACCCTTAAAAGAGATGGTAATTTCGGAGTATTTATACACACCAAAGACCACCATCTCCCAAGAGCACTAAAGCAAGTGAGAGGTCATTTTTACGTTTTTCATCAAGTCCCTGTTAATATGGGAAAACACTGTGTCTATGCTTGATGCACAACTCTCTTAAACACGAGAGTGAAGTTATACAACTTTAGAACACTTTCCCACCAGGAGACTCGAACCCTAGCCAGCATAGAAGCCTTCCAGCAACTGGCATAACAGGTACGCTTTTAACCCACTGCACCACCGCTCAGACCCTTAAAAGAGATGGTAATTTCGGAGTATATATACACACCAAAGACCACCATCTCCCAAGAGCACTAGAGAAAGTGAGGTGTCATTTTTACGTTTTTCATCAAGTCCCTGTTAATATGGGAGAACACTGTGTCTATGCTTGATGCACAACTCTCCTAAACACGAGAGTGAAGTTATACACCTTTAGAACACTTTCCCACCAGGAGACTCGAACCCTAGCCAGCACAGAAGCCTTCCAGCAACTGGCATAACAGGTACGCCTTTAACCCACTGCACCACAGCTCAGACCCTTAAAAGAGATGGTAATTTCGGAGTATTTATACACACCAAAGACCACCGTCTCCCAAGAGCACTAGAGCAAGTGAGAGGTCATTTTTACGTTTTTAATCATGTCCCTGCTAATATGGGAGAACACTGTGTCTATGCTTGATGCACAACTCTCCTAAACACGAGAGTGAAGTTATGCAACTTTAGAACACTTTCCCACTAGGAGACTAAAACCCTAGCCAGCACAGATGCCATCCAGCAACTGGCAGACCAGGTACGCCTTTAACCCACTGCACCACAGCTCAGACCCTTAAAAGAGATGGTAATTTCGGAGTATTTATACACACCAAAGACCACCATCTCCCAAGAGCACTAGAGCAAGTGAAGGGTCATTTTTACGTTTTTCATCAAGTCCCTGTTAATATGTGGGAACACTGTGTCTATTCTTGATGCACAACTCTCCTAAACACGAGAGTGAAGTTATACAACTTTAGAACACTTTCCCACCAGGAGACTCGAACCCTAGCCAGCACAGAAGCCTTCCAGCAACTGGCATAACAGGTACGCTTTTAACCCACTGCACCACCGCTCAGACCCTTAAAAGAGATGGTAATTTCGGAGTATATATACACACCAAAGACCACCATCTCCCAAGAGCACTAGAGAAAGTGAGGGGTCATTTTTACGTTTTTCATCAAGTCCCTGTTAATTAGGGAGAACACTGTGTCTATGCTTGATGCACAACTCTCCTAAACACGAGAGTGAAGTTATACAACTTTAGAACACTTTCCCACCAGGACACTCGAACCCTAGCCAGCACAGAAGCCTTCCAGCAACTGGCATAACAGGTACGCCTTTAACCCACTGCACCACAGCTCAGACCCTTAAAAGAGATGGTAATTTCGGAGTATTTATACACACCAAAGACCACCGTCTCCCAAGAGCACTAGAGCAAGTGAGAGGTCATTTTTACGTTTTTAATCATGTCCCTGCTTATATGGGAGAACACTGTGTCTATGCTTGATGCACAACTCTCCTAAACACGAGAGTGAAGTTATGCAACTTTAGAACACTTTCCCACTAGGAGACTAAAACCCTAGCCAGCACAGATGCCATCCAGCAACTGGCAGACCAGGTACGCCTTTAATCCACTGCACCACAGCTCAGACCCTTAAAAGAGATGGTAATTTCGGAGTATTTATACACACCAAAGACCACCATCTCCCAAGAGCACTAGAGCAAGTGAAGGGTCATTTTTACGTTTTTCATCAAGTCCCTGTTAATATGTGGGAACACTGTGTCTATTCTTGATGCACAACTCTCCTAAACACGAGAGTGAAGTTATACAACTTTAGAACACTTTCCCACCAGGAGACTCGAACCCTAGCCAGCACAGAAGCCTTCCAGCAACTGGCATAACAGGTACGCTTTTAACCCACTGCACCACCGCTCAGACCCTTAAAAGAGATGGTAATTTCGGAGTATATATACACACCAAAAACCACCATCTCCCAAGAGCACTAGAGAAAGTGAGGGGTCATTTTTACGTTTTCATCAAGTCCCTGTTAATTAGGGAGAACACTGTGTCTATGCTTGATGCACAACTCTACTAAACACGAGAGTGAAGTTATACAACTTTAGAACACTTTCCCACCAGGACACTCGAACCCTAGCCAGCACAGAAGCCTTCCAGCAACTGGCATAACAGGTACGCCTTTAACCCACTGCACCACCGCTCGTACCCTTAAAAGAGATGGTAATTTCGGAGTATTTATACACACCAAAGACCACCATCTCCCAAGAGCACTAAGCAAGTGAGAGGTCATTTTTACGTTTTTCATCAAGTCCCTGTTAATATGGGAAAACACTGTGTCTATGCTTGATGCACAACTCTCTTAAACACGAGAGTGAAGTTATACAACTTTAGAACACTTTCCCACCAGGAGACTCGAACCCTAGCCAGCATAGAAGCCTTCCAGCAACTGGCATAACAGGTACGCTTTTAACCCACTGCACCACCGCTCAGACCCTTAAAAGAGATGGTAATTTCGGAGTATATATACACACCAAAGACCACCGTCTCCCAAGAGCACTAGAGCAAGTGAGAGGTCATTTTTACGTTTTTCATCATGTCCCTGCTAATATGGAAGAACACTGTGTCTATGCTTGATGCACAACTCTCCTTACCACGAGAGTGAAGTTATACAACTTTAGAACACTTTCCCACCAGGAGACTCGAACCCTAGCCAGCACAGAAGCCTTCAGCAACTGGCATAACAGTTACGCCTTTAACCCACTGCACCACCGCTCAGACCCTTAAAAGAGATGGTAATTTCGGAGTATTTATACACACCAAAGACCACCATCTTCCAAGAGCACTAGAGCAAGTGAGGGGTCATTTTTACGTTTTTCATCAAGTCCTGTTAATATGGGAGAACACTGTGTCTATGCTTAATGCACAATTCTCCTAAACACGAGAGTGAAGGTTTACAACTTTATAATACTTTCCCACCAGGAGACTCGAACCCTAGCCAGCACAGAAGCATTCCAGCAACTTGCATTACAGTTACGCCTTTAACCCACTGCACCACCGCTCAGACCCTGAAAAGAGATGGTAATTTTCGGAGTATTTATACACACCAAAGACCACCGTCTCCCAAGAGCACTAGAGCAAGTGAGAGGTCATTTTTACGTTTTTCATCAAGTCCCTGCTAATATGGGAGAACACTGTGTCTATGCTTGATGCACAACTCTCCTAAACACGAGAGTGAAGTTATACAACTTTAGAACACTTTCCCACCAGGAGACTCGAACCCTAGCCAGCACAGAAGCCTTCCAGCAACTGGCATAACAGGTACGCCTTTAACCCACTGCACCACCGCTCAGACCCTTAAAAGAGATGGTAATTTCGGAGTATTTATACACACCAAAGACCACCGTCTCCAAGAGCACTAGAGCAAGTGAGAGGTCATTTTACGTTTTTAATCATGTCCCTGCTAATATGGGAGAACACTGTGTCTATGCTTGATGCACAACTCTCTTAAACACGAGAGTGAAATTATACAACTTTAGAACACTTTCCCACCAGGAGACTCAAACCCTAGCCAGCACAGATGCCTTCCAGCAACTGGCAGACCAGGTACGCTTTTAACCCACTGCACCACAGCTCAGACCCTTAAAAGAGATGGTAATTTCGGAGTATTTATACACACCAAAGACCACCATCTCCCAAGAGCACTAGAGCAAGTGAGAGGTCATTTTTACGTTTTTCATCAAGTCCCTGTTAATATGGGAAAACACTGTGTCTATGCTTGATGCACAACTCTCTTAAACACGAGAGTGAAGTTATACAACTTTAGAACACTTTCCCACCAGGAGACTCGAACCCTAGCCAGCATAGAAGCCTTCCAGCAACTGGCATAACAGGTACGCTTTTAACCCACTGCACCACCGCTCAGACCCTTAAAAGAGATGGTAATTTCGGAGTATATATACACACCAAAGACCACCGTCTCCCAGAGCACTAGAGCAAGTGAGAGGTCATTTTTACGTTTTTCATCATGTCCCTGCTAATATGGAAGAACACTGTGTCTATGCTTGATGCACAACTCTCCTTACCACGAGAGTGAAGTTAAACACCTTTAGAACACTTTCCCACCAGGAGACTCGAACCCTAGCCAGCACAGAAGCCTTCCAGCAACTGGCATAACAGGTACGCCTTTAACCCACTGCACCACAGCTCAGACCCTTAAAAGAGATGGTAATTTCGGAGTATTTATACACACCAAAGACCACCATCTCCCAAGAGCACTAAAGCAAGTGAGAGGTCATTTTTACGTTTTCATCAAGTCCTGTTAATATGGGAAAACACTGTGTCTATGCTTGATGCACAACTCTCTTAAACACGAGAGTGAAGTTATACAACTTTAGAACACTTTCCCACCAGGAGACTCGAACCCTAGCCAGCATAGAAGCCTTCCAGCAACTGGCATAACAGGTACGCTTTTAACCCACTGCACCACCGCTCAGACCCTTAAAGAGATGGTAATTTCGGAGTATATATACACACCAAAGACCACCGTCTCCCAAGAGCACTAGAGCAAGTGAGAGGTCATTTTTACGTTTTTCATCATGTCCCTGCTAATATGGAAGAACACTGTGTCTATGCTTGATGCACAACTCTCCTTACCACGAGAGTGAAGTTATACAACTTAGAACACTTTCCCACCAGGAGACTCGAACCCTAGCCAGCACAGAAGCCTTCCAGCAACTGGCATAACAGTTACGCCTTTAACCCACTGCACCACCGCTCAGACCCTTAAAAGAGATGGTAATTTCGGAGTATTTATACACACCAAAGACCACCATCTCCCAAGAGCACTAGAGCAAGTGAGGGGTCATTTTTACGTTTTTCATCAAGTCCCTGTTAATATGGGAGAACACTGTGTCTATGCTTGATGCACAACTCTCCTAAACAAGAGAGTGAAGTTATACAACTTTAGAACACTTTCCCACCAGGAGACTCGAACCCTAGCCAGCACAGAAGCCTTCCAGCAACTGGCATAACAGGTACGCCTTTAACCCACTGCACCACCGCTCAGACCCTTAAAAGAGATGGTAATTCGGAGTATTTATACACACCAAAGACACCGTCTCCCAAGAGCACTAGAGCAAGTGAGAGGTCATTTTTACGTTTTTCATCATGTCCCTGCTAATATGGGAGAACACTGTGTCTATGCTTGATGCACAACTCTCTTAACACGAGAGTGAAATTATACAACTTTAGAACACTTTCCCACCAGGAGACTCAAACCCTAGCCAGCACAGATGCCTTCCAGCAACTGGCAGACCAGGTACGCTTTTAACCCACTGCACCACAGCTCAGACCCTTAAAAGAGATGGTAATTTCGGAGTATTTATACACACCAAAGACCACCATCTCCCAAGAGCACTAGAGCAAAGTGAGAGGTCATTTTTACGTTTTTCATCAAGTCCCTGTTAATATGGGAAAACACTGTGTCTATGCTTGATGCACAACTCTCTTAAACACGAGAGTGAAGTTATACAACTTTAGAACACTTTCCCACCAAGAGACTCGAACCCTAGCCAGCACAGAAGCCTTCCAGCAACTGCATAACAGGTACTTTTTTAACCCACTGCAACACCGCTCAGACCCTTAAAAGAGATGGTAATTTCGGAGTATATATACACACCAAAGACCACCATCTCCCAAGAGCACTACAGAAAGTGAGGGGTCATTTTTTACGTTTTTCATCAAGTCCCTGTTAATATGGAAGAACACTGTGTCTATGCTTGATGCACAACTCTCCTAAACACGAGAGTGAAGTTAAACACCTTTAGAACACTTTCCCACCAGGAGACTCGAACCCTAGCCAGCACAGAAGCCTTCCAGCAACTGGCATAACAGGTACGCCTTTAACCCACTGCACCACAGCTCAGACCCTTAAAAGAGATGGTAATTTCGGAGTATTTATACACACCAAAGACCACCGTCTCCCAAGAGCACTAGAGCAAGTGAGAGGTCATTTTTACGTTTTTAAATCATGTCCCTGCTAATATGGGAGAACACTGTGTCTATGCTTGATGCACAACTCTCCTAAACACGAGAGTGAAGTTATGCAACTTTAGAACACTTTCCCACTAGGAGACTAAAACCCTAGCCAGCACAGATGCCATCCAGCAACTGGCAGACCAGGTACGCCTTTAACCCACTGCACCACAGCTCAGACCCTTAAAAGAGATCGTAATTTTGGAGTATTTATACACACCAAAGACCACCATCTCCCAAGAGCACTAGAGCAAGTGAAGGGTCATTTTTACGTTTTTCATCAAGTCCCTGTTAATATGTGGGAACACTGTGTCTATTCTTGATGCACAACTCTCCTAAACACGAGAGTGAGTTATACAACTTTAGAACACTTTCCCACCAGGAGACTCGAACCCTAGCCAGCACAGAAGCCTTCCAGCAACTGGCATAACAGGTACGCTTTTAACCCACTGCACCACCGCTCAGACCCTTAAAAGAGATGGTAATTTCGGAGTATATATACACACCAAAAACCACCATCTCCCAAGAGCACTAGAGAAAGTGAGGGGTCATTTTTACGTTTTTCATCAAGTCCCTGTTAATTAGGGAGAACACTGTGTCTATGCTTGATGCACAACTCTCCTAAACACGAGAGTGAAGTTATACAACTTTAGAACACTTTCCCACCAGGACACTCGAACCCTAGCCAGCACAGAAGCCTTCCAGCAACTGGCATAACAGGTACGCCTTTAACCCACTGCACCACCGCTCGTACCCTTAAAAGAGATGGTAATTTCGGAGTATTTATACACACCAAAGACCACCATCTCCCAAGAGCACTAAAGCAAGTGAGAGGTCATTTTTACGTTTTTCATCAAGTCCCTGTTAATATGGGAAAACACTGTGTCTATGCTTGATGCACAACTCTCTTAAACACGAGAGTGAAGTTATACAACTTTAGAACACTTTCCCACCAGGAGACTCGAACCCTAGCCAGCATAGAAGCCTTCCAGCAACTGGCATAACAGGTACGCTTTTAACCCACTGCACCACCGCTCAGACCCTTAAAAGAGATGGTAATTTCGGAGTATATATACACACCAAAGACCACCATCTCCCAAGAGCACTAGAGAAAGTGAGGTGTCATTTTACGTTTTTCATCAAGTCCCTGTTAATATGGGAGAACACTGTGTCTATGCTTGATGCACAACTCTCCTAAACACGAGAGTGAAGTTATACACCTTTAGAACACTTTCCCACAGGAGACTCGAACCCTAGCCAGCACAGAAGCCTTCCAGCAACTGGCATAACAGGTACGCCTTTAACCCACTGCACCACAGCTCAGACCCTTAAAAGAGATGGTAATTTCGGAGTATTTATACACACCAAAGACCACCGTCTCCCAAGAGCACTAGAGCAAGTGAGAGGTCATTTTTACGTTTTTAATCATGTCCCTGCTAATATGGGAGAACACTGTGTCTATGCTTGATGCACAACTCTCCTAAACACGAGAGTGAAGTTATGCAACTTTAGAACACTTTCCCACTAGGAGACTAAAACCCTAACCAGCACAGATGCCATCCAGCAACTGGCAGACCAGGTACGCCTTTAACCCACTGCACACAGCTCAGACCCTTAAAAGAGATGGTAATTTCGGAGTATTTATACACACCAAAGACCACCATCTCCCAAGAGCACTAGAGCAAGTGAAGGGTCATTTTTACGTTTTTCATCAAGTCCCTGTTAATATGTGGGAACACTGTGTCTATTCTTGATGCACAACTCTCCTAAACACGAGAGTGAAGTTATACAACTTTAGAACACTTTCCCACCAGGAGACTCGAACCCTAGCCAGCACAGAAGCCTTCCAGCAACTGGCATAACAGGTACGCTTTTAACCCACTGCACCACCGCTCAGACCCTTAAAAGAGATGGTAATTTCGGAGTATATATACACACCAAAGACCACCATCTCCCAAGAGCACTAGAGAAAGTGAGGGGTCATTTTTACGTTTTTCATCAAGTCCCTGTTAATTAGGGAGAACACTGTGTCTATGCTTGATGCACAACTCTCCTAAACACGAGAGTGAAGTTATACAACTTTAGAACACTTTCCCACCAGGACACTCGAACCCTAGCCAGCACAGAAGCCTTCCAGCAACTGGCATAACAGGTACGCCTTTAACCCACTGCACCACCGCTCGTACCCTTAAAAGAGATGGTAATTTCGGAGTATTTATACACACACCAAAGACCACCGTCTCCCAAGAGCACTAGAGCAAGTGAGAGGTCATTTTTACGTTTTTCATCATGTCCCTGCTAATATGGAAGAACACTGTGTCTATGCTTGATGCACAACTCTCCTAAACACGAGAGTGAAGTTATACAACTTTAGAACACTTTCCCACCAGGAGACTCGAACCCTAGCCAGCACAGAAGCCTTCCAGCAACTGGCATAACAGTTACGCCTTTAACCCACTGCACCACCGCTCAGACCCTAAAAGAGATGGTAATTTCGGAGTATTTATGCACACCAAAGACCACCATCTTCCAAGAGCACTAGAGCAAGTGAGGGGTCATTTTACGTTTTTCATCAAGTCCCTGTTAATATGGGAGAACACTGTGTCTATGCTTAATGCACAATTCTCCTAAACACGAGAGTGAAGGTTTACAACTTTATAATACTTCCCACCAAGAGACTCGAACCCTAGCCAGCACAGAAGCATTCCAGCAACTTGCATTACAGTTACGCCTTTAACCCACTGCACCACCGCTCAGACCCTGAAAAGAGATGGTAATTTCGGAGTATTTATACACACCAAAGACCACCGTCTCCCAAGAGCACTAGAGCAAGTGAGAGGTCCATTTTTACGTTTTTCATCAAGTCCCTGCTAATATGGGAGAACACTGTGTCTATGCTTGATGCACAACTCTCCTAAACACGAGAGTGAAGTTATACAACTTTAGAACACTATCCCACCAGGAGACTCAAACCCTAGCCAGCACAGATGCCTTCCAGCAACTGGCAGACCAGGTATGCCTTTAACCCACTGCACCACAGCTCAGACCCTTAAAGAGATGGTAATTTCGGAGTATTTATACACACCAAAGACCACCATCTCCCAAGAGCACTAGAGCAAGTGAGGGGTCATTTTACGTTTTTCATCAAGTCCCTGTTTAATATGGGAGAACACTGTGTCTATGCTTGATGCACAACTCTCCTAAACACGAGAGTGAAGTTATACAACTTTAGAACACTTTCCCACCAGGGACTCGAACCCTAGCCAGCACAGAAGCCTTCCAGCAACTGGCATAACAGGTACGCCTTTAACCCACTGCACCACCGCTCAGACCCTTAAAAGAGATGTAATTTCGGAGTATTTATACACACCAAAGACCACCGTCTCCCAAGAGCACTAGAGCAAGTGAGAGGTCATTTTTACGTTTTCATCATGTCCCTGCTAATATGGGAGAACACTGTGTCTATGCTTGATGCACAACTCTCTTAAACACGAGAGTGAAATTATACAACTTTAGAACATTTCCCACCAGGAGACTCAAACCCTAGCCAGCACAGATGCCTTCCAGCAACTGGCAGACCAGGTACGCTTTTAACCCACTGCACCACAGCTCAGACCCTTAAAAGAGATGGTAATTTCGGAGTATTTATACACACCAAAGACCACCATCTCCCAAGAGCACTAGAGCAAGTGAAGGGTCATTTTTACGTTTTTCATCAAGTCCCCTGTTAATATGTGGGAACACTGTGTCTATTCTTGATGCACAACTCTCCTAAACACGAGAGTGAAGTTATACAACTTAAGAACACTTTCCCACCAGGAGACTAGAACCCTACCCAGCACAGAAGCCTTCAGCAACTGGCATAACAGGTACGCTTTTAACCCACTGCACCACCGCTCAGACCCTTAAAAGAAATGGTAATTTCGGAGTATTATACACACCAAAGACCACCATCTCCCAAGAGCACTAGAGAAGTGAGGGTCATTTTTACGTTTTTCATCAAGTCCCTGTTAATATGGGAGAACACTGTGTCTATGCTTGATGCACAACTCTCCTAAACACGAGAGTGAAGTTATACAACTTTAGAACACTTTCCCACCAGGAGACTCGAACCCTAGCCAGCACAGAAGCCTTCCAGCAACTGGCATAACAGGTACGCCTTTAACCCACTGCACCACCGCTCAGACCCTTAAAAGAGATGGTAATTTCGGAGTATTTATACACACCAAAGACCACCGTCTCCCAAGAGCACTAGAGCAAGTGAGAGGTCATTTTTACGTTTTTCATCAAGTCCCTGCTAATATGGGAGAACACTGTGTCTATGCTTGATGCACAACTCTCCTAAACACGAGAGTGAAGTTATACAACTTTAGAACACTTTCCCACCAGGAGACTCGAACCCTAGCCAGCACAGAAGCCTTCCAGCAACTGGCATAACAGGTACGCCTTTAACCCACTGCACCACCGCTCAGACCCTTAAAAGAGATGGTAATTTCGGAGTATTTATACACACCAAAGACCACCATCTCCCAAGAGCACTAGAG
>NW_027190469.1:0-36663 GCF_040958095.1 Procambarus clarkii
TCACATGAAGGAAAAGGGGATGATAAAGGTCAAAATATTGCTAAATTCGATGATTTTTAATACAAAACAAAATGCAAGTAAACCTGCTTAAAATGAAAAATTTGCGAAATTCTGAGATTTGCAGGCCAAATCACATATCGAAAGAAAACATGAAGTAGTATCGAAATATTGGTAAAAACGAATATATTTACGTAAAATCACTCTACATGAATAACGTGAAAAAAGTCACTATATTACCATATTTGAGGATTTTAACTTGAAATCATAGAGCGAGGTTTCGTATTATTTAGATCCAAGAAAAGACATATGACAATGTTGTTTCCAATACAAATGATAAAAATCAATGTGTTTTCATTAGAATTAACTAAAATGTTCGTGATTTTCCGTTTATATTACCGATGGAAGATATATACGTAAAACCGCTCTAATCCGGCTGAAACGTCGATATATGCAATAAAACAGAACTACTACCCCCTTTTCAATATCTTACTCAGTATTTTAACGAGAAACAAATAGTTGATTGAAAATGAAGTGTTTAAGGTTAATTTCTAATCAATTATGTGTTTGCATCATTTTTATCCTATATTTAATGAATTGATAACAATAAACTGAAAATTCACAAAAACGTTGAAAAACAGCAAAATATTGCCCTAATTCGATGATATTTTGTTTATATCACATAAAGGAAAAGGGGATGATAAACGTCAAAAATATTGTTGAATTCGATGATTTTTAGTACGGAACAAAATGCAAGAAAACTTGCTTAAAATGCTATATATTGCGAAAATCTGAGATTAGAAGGCCAAATCACATATCGTGATACTACATGAAATAGTATCGAAATATTGGTAAAAATGAATATATTTACGTAATATCAAACTACATGAAAAACGTGAAAAAAGTCATTATTATACCTAATTTGAGGATTTTAACTTCGAATCATAGAGCGACGTTACGTATTTTTTAAACCCTAGAAAAGACGTATAAAGATGTTGCTTCCAATACAAATGATAAAAATCAATGTGTTTTCATTAAAATTAACTTAAATGTTCCTGATTTTCGGTTATATTACCGATGGAACATGTTCACGTATAACCGTTCTAATCCGGCTGAAACGTCGATATATGCAATGAAAACAGAACTTCTCAATTTTTCAATATATTACTCAGTATTTTAACGAGAAACAAAAAGATGATTGAAAACTGAAGTATTTAAGGTTATTTTTTGATCAATTATGTGTTTGCATCATTTTTATCGTATGTGTGCCTAACCAAGTATGAAGGCCAAACCACATATCGTGAATCTACATGAAATAGTATCGAAATATTGGTAAAAATGAATATATTTGCGTAATATCAAACTACACGAAAAACGTGAAAATAGTCATTATTATACCTAATTTGAGGATTTTAACTTCGAATCAATGAATTAATAACAATAAACTGAAAATTCACAAAAAGTGGAAAAACGGCAAAATATTGCCTAATTCGATGATATTTTGTTTACCTCACATGAAGGAAAAGGGGATGATAAAGGTCAAAATATTGCTAAATTCGATGATTTTTAATACAAAACAAAATGCAAGTAAACCTGCTTAAAATGAAAAATTTGCGAAATTCTGAGATTTGCAGGCCAAATCACATATCGAAAGAAAACATGAAGTAGTATCGAAATATTGGTAAAAACGAATATATTTACGTAAAATCACTCTACATGAATAACGTGAAAAAAGTCACTATATTACCATATTTGAGGATTTTAACTTGAAATCATAGAGCGAGGTTTCGTATTATTTAGATCCAAGAAAAGACATATGACAATGTTGTTTCCAATACAAATGATAAAAATCAATGTGTTTTCATTAGAATTAACTAAAATGTTCGTGATTTTCCGTTTATATTACCGATGGAAGATATATACGTAAAACCGCTCTAATCCGGCTGAAACGTCGATATATGCAATAAAACAGAACTACTACCCCCTTTTCAATATCTTACTCAGTATTTTAACGAGAAACAAATAGTTGATTGAAAATGAAGTGTTTAAGGTTAATTTCTAATCAATTATGTGTTTGCATCATTTTTATCCTATATTTAATGAATTGATAACAATAAACTGAAAATTCACAAAAACGTTGAAAAACAGCAAAATATTGCCTAATTCGATGATATTTTGTTTATATCACATAAAGGAAAAGGGGATGATAAACGTCAAAATATTGTTGAATTCGATGATTTTTAGTACGGAACAAAATGCAAGAAAACTTGCTTAAAATGCTATATATTGCGAAAATCTGAGATTAGAAGGCCAAATCACATATCGTGATACTACATGAAATAGTATCGAAATATTGGTAAAATGAATATATTTACGTAATATCAAACTACATGAAAAACGTGAAAAAAGACATTATTATACCTAATTTGAGGATTTTAACTTCGAATCATAGAGCGACGTTTCGTATTTTTTAAACCCTAGAAAAGACGAATAAAGATGTTGCTTCCAATACAAATGATAAAAATCAATGTGTTTTCATTAAAATTAACTTAAATGTTCCTGATTTTCGGTTTATATTACCGATGGAACATGTACACGTAAAACCGTTTTAATCCGGCTGAAACGTCGATATATGCAATAAAAACAGAACTTCTCCATTTTTCAATATCTTACTCAGTATTTTAACGAGAAACAAAAAGATGATTGAAAATGAAGTATTTAAGATTATTTTTTGATCAATTATGTGTTTGCATCATTTTTATCGTATGTGTGCCTAACCAAGTATGAAGGCCAAACCACATATCGTGATTCTACATGAAATAGTATCGAAATATTGGTTAAAATGAATATATTTACGTAATATCAAACTACACGAAAAACGTGAAAATAGTCATTATTATACCTAATTTGAGGATTTTAACTTCGAATCAATGAATTAATAACAATAAACTGAAAATTCACAAAAGTGGAAAAACGGCAAAATATTGCCTAATTCGATGATATTTTGTTTAACTCACATAAATTAAAAGGGGATGATAAAGGTCAAAATATTGCTAAATTCGATGATTTTTAATACAAAACAAAATGCAAGTAAACTTGCATAAAAATGAAAAATTTGCGAAATTCTGAGATTTGAAGGCCAAATCACATATCGAAAGAAAACATGAAGTAGTATCGAAATATTGGTAAAAACGAATATATTTACGTAAAATCACACTACATGAATAACGTGAAAAAAGTCACTATATTACCATATTTGAGGATTTTAACTTGAAATCATAGAGCGAGGTTTCGTATTATTTAGACCCAAGAAAAGACATATGACAATGTTGTTTCCAATACAAATGATAAAAATCAATGTGTTTTCATTAGAATTAACTAAAATGTTCCTGATTTTCCGTTTATATTACCGATGGAAGATATATACGTAAAACCGCTCTAATCCGACTGAAACGTCGATATATGCAATAAACAGAACTTCTACCCCCTTTTCAATATCTTACTCAGTATTTTAACGAGAAACAAATAGTTGATTGAAAATGAAGTGTTTAAGGTTAATTTAAAATCAATTATGTGTTTGCATCATTTTTATCCTATATTTAATGAATTAATAACAATAAACTGAAAATTCACAAAAACGTTGAAAAACAGCAAAATATTGCCTAATTCGATGATATTTTGTTTATATCACATAAAGGAAAAGGGGATGATAAACGTCAAAATATTGCTGAATTCGATGATTTTTAGTACGGAACAAAATGCAAGAAAACTTGCTTAAAATGCTATATAATGCGAAAATCTGAGATTAGAAGGCCAAATCACATAACGTGATACTACATGAAATAGTATCGAAATATTGGTAAAAATGAATATATTTACGTAATATCAAACTACATGAAAAACGTGAAAAAAGTCATTATTATACCTAATTTGAGGATTTTAACTTCGAATCATAGAGGGACGTTTCGTATTTTTTAAACCCTAGAAAAGACGTATAAAGATGTTGCTTCCAATACAAATGATAAAAATCAATGTGTTTTCATTAAAATTAACTTAAATGTTCCTGATTTTCGGTTTATATTACCGATGGAACATGTACACGTAAAACCGTTCTAATCCGGCTGAAACGTCGATATATGCAATAAAAACAGAACTTCTCCATTTTTCAATATCTTACTCAGTATTTTAACGAGAAACAAAAAGATGATTGAAAATGAAGTATTTAAGGTTATTTTTTGATCAATTATGTATTTGCATCATTTTTATCGTATGTGTGCCTAACCAAGTATGAAGGCCAAATCACATATCGTGATACTACATGAAATAGTATTGAAATATTGGTAAAAATGAATATATTTACGTAATATCAAACTACTCGAAAAACGTGAAAATAGTCATTATTATACCTAATTTGAGGATTTTAACTTCGAATCAATGAATTAATAACAATAAACTGAAAATTCACAAAAAGTGGAAAAACGGCAAAATATTGCCTAATTCGATGATATTTTGTTTAACTCACATAAAGGAAAAGGGGATGATAAAGGTCAAAATATTGCTAAATTCGATGATTTTTAATACAAAACAAAATGCAAGTAAACTTGCTTAAAAATGAAAAATTTGCGAAATTCTGAGATTTGAAGGCCAAATCACATATCGAAAGAAAACATGAAGTAGTATCGAAATATTGGTAAAAACTAATATATTTACGTAAAATCACACTACATGAATAACGTGAAAAAAGTCACTATATTACAATATTTGAGGATTTTAACTTGAAATCATAGAGCGAGGTTTCGTATTATTTAGACCCAAGAAAAGACATATGACAATGTTGTTTCCAATACAAATGATAAAAATCAATGTGTTTTTATTAGAATTAACTAAAATGTTCCTGATTTTCCGTTTATATTACCGATGGAAGATATATACGTAAAACCGCTCTAATCCGGCTGAAACGTCGATATATGCAATAAACAGAACTTTTACCCCCTTTTCAATATCTTACTCAGTATTTTAACGAGAAACAAATAGTTGATTGAAAATGAAGTGTTTAAGGTTAATTTCTAATCAATTATGTGTTTGCATCATTTTTATCCTATATTTAATGAATTGATAACAATAAACTGAAAATTCACAAAAACGTTGAAAAACAGCAAAATATTGCCTAATTCGATGATATTTTGTTTATATCACATAAAGGAAAAGGGGATGATAAACGTCAAAATATTGCTGAATTCGATGATTTTTAGTACGGAACAAAATGCAAGAAAACTTGCTTAAAATGCTATATATTGCGAAAATCTGAGATTAGAAGGCCAAATCACATATCGTGATACTACATGAAATAGTATCGAAATATTGGTAAAAATGAATATATTTACGTAATATCAAACTACATGAAAAACGTGAAAAAAGTCATTATTATACCTAATTTGAGGATTTTAACTTCGAATCATAGAGCGACGTTACGTATTTTTTAAACCCTAGAAAAGACGTATAAAGATGTTGCTTCCAATACAAATGATAAAAATCAATGTGTTTTCATTAAAATTAACTTAAATGTTCCTGATTTTCGGTTTATATTACCGATGGAACATGTTCACGTATAACCGTTCTAATCCGGCTGAAACGTCGATATATGCAATGAAAACAGAACTTCTCAATTTTTCAATATATTACTCAGTATTTTAACGAGAAACAATAAGATGATTGAAACTGAAGTATTTAAGGTTATTTTTTGATCAATTATGTGTTTGCATCATTTTTATCGTATGTGTGCCTAACCAAGTATGAAGGCCAAACCACATATCGTGAATCTACATGAAATAGTATCGAAATATTGGTAAAAATGAATATATTTGCGTAATATCAAACTACACGAAAAACGTGAAAATAGTCATTATTATACCTAATTTGAGGATTTTAACTTCGAATCAATGAATTAATAACAATAAACTGAAAATTCACAAAAAGTGGAAAAACGGCAAAATATTGCCTAATTCGATGATATTTTGTTTACCTCACATGAAGGAAAAGGGGATGATAAAGGTCAAAATATTGCTAAATTCGATGATTTTTAATACAAAACAAAATGCAAGTAAACCTGCTTAAAATGAAAAATTTGCGAAATTCTGAGATTTGCAGGCCAAATCACATATCGAAAGAAAACATGAAGTAGTATCGAAATATTGGTAAAAACGAATATATTTACGTAAAATCACTCTACATGAATAACGTGAAAAAAGTCACTATATTACCATATTTGAGGATTTTAACTTGAAATCATAGAGCGAGGTTTCGTATTATTTAGATCCAAGAAAAGACATATGACAATGTTGTTTCCAATACAAATGATAAAAATCAATGTGTTTTCATTAGAATTAACTAAAATGTTCGTGATTTTCCGTTTATATTACCGATGGAAGATATATACGTAAAACCGCTCTAATCCGGCTGAAACGTCGATATATGCAATAAAACAGAACTACTACCCCCTTTTCAATATCTTACTCAGTATTTTAACGAGAAACAAATAGTTGATTGAAAATGAAGTGTTTAAGGTTAATTTCTAATCAATTATGTGTTTGCATCATTTTTATCCTATATTTAATGAATTGATAACAATAAACTGAAAATTCACAAAAACGTTGAAAAACAGCAAAATATTGCCTAATTCGATGATATTTTGTTTATATCACATAAAGGAAAAGGGGATGATAAACGTCAAAATATTGTTGAATTCGATGATTTTTAGTACGGAACAAAATGCAAGAAAACTTGCTTAAAATGCTATATATTGCGAAAATCTGAGATTAGAAGGCCAAATCACATATCGTGATACTACATGAAATAGTATCGAAATATTGGTAAAATGAATATATTTACGTAATATCAAACTACATGAAAAACGTGAAAAAAGACATTATTATACCTAATTTGAGGATTTTAACTTCGAATCATAGAGCGACGTTTCGTATTTTTTAAACCCTAGAAAAGACGAATAAAGATGTTGCTTCCAATACAAATGATAAAAATCAATGTGTTTTCATTAAAATTAACTTAAATGTTCCTGATTTTCGGTTTATATTACCGATGGAACATGTACACGTAAAACCGTTTTAATCCGGCTGAAACGTCGATATATGCAATAAAAACAGAACTTCTCCATTTTTCAATATCTTACTCAGTATTTTAACGAGAAACAAAAAGATGATTGAAAATGAAGTATTTAAGATTATTTTTTGATCAATTATGTGTTTGCATCATTTTTATCGTATGTGTGCCTAACCAAGTATGAAGGCCAAACCACATATCGTGATTCTACATGAAATAGTATCGAAATATTGGTTAAAATGAATATATTTACGTAATATCAAACTACACGAAAAACGTGAAAATAGTCATTATTATACCTAATTTGAGGATTTTAACTTCGAATCAATGAATTAATAACAATAAACTGAAAATTCACAAAAAGTGGAAAAACGGCAAAATATTGCCTAATTCGATGATATTTTGTTTAACTCACATAAATTAAAAGGGGATGATAAAGGTCAAAATATTGCTAAATTCGATGATTTTTAATACAAAACAAAATGCAAGTAAACTTGCATAAAAATGAAAAATTTGCGAAATTCTGAGATTTGAAGGCCAAATCACATATCGAAAGAAAACATGAAGTAGTATCGAAATATTGGTAAAAACGAATATATTTACGTAAAATCACACTACATGAATAACGTGAAAAAAGTCACTATATTACCATATTTGAGGATTTTAACTTGAAATCATAGAGCGAGGTTTCGTATTATTTAGACCCAAGAAAAGACATATGACAATGTTGTTTCCAATACAAATGATAAAAATCAATGTGTTTTCATTAGAATTAACTAAAATGTTCCTGATTTTCCGTTTATATTACCGATGGAAGATATATACGTAAAACCGCTCTAATCCGACTGAAACGTCGATATATGCAATAAACAGAACTTCTACCCCCTTTTCAATATCTTACTCAGTATTTTAACGAGAAACAAATAGTTGATTGAAAATGAAGTGTTTAAGGTTAATTTAAAATCAATTATGTGTTTGCATCATTTTTATCCTATATTTAATGAATTAATAACAATAAACTGAAAATTCACAAAAACGTTGAAAAACAGCAAAATATTGCCTAATTCGATGATATTTTGTTTATATCACATAAAGGAAAAGGGGATGATAAACGTCAAAATATTGCTGAATTCGATGATTTTTAGTACGGAACAAAATGCAAGAAAACTTGCTTAAAATGCTATATAATGCGAAAATCTGAGATTAGAAGGCCAAATCACATAACGTGATACTACATGAAATAGTATCGAAATATTGGTAAAAATGAATATATTTACGTAATATCAAACTACATGAAAAACGTGAAAAAAGTCATTATTATACCTAATTTGAGGATTTTAACTTCGAATCATAGAGGGACGTTTCGTATTTTTTAAACCCTAGAAAAGACGTATAAAGATGTTGCTTCCAATACAAATGATAAAAATCAATGTGTTTTCATTAAAATTAACTTAAATGTTCCTGATTTTCGGTTTATATTACCGATGGAACATGTACACGTAAAACCGTTCTAATCCGGCTGAAACGTCGATATATGCAATAAAAACAGAACTTCTCCATTTTTCAATATCTTACTCAGTATTTTAACGAGAAACAAAAAGATGATTGAAAATGAAGTATTTAAGGTTATTTTTTGATCAATTATGTATTTGCATCATTTTTATCGTATGTGTGCCTAACCAAGTATGAAGGCCAAATCACATATCGTGATACTACATGAAATAGTATCGAAATATTGGTAAAAATGAATATATTTACGTAATATCAAACTACACGAAAAACGTGAAAATAGTCATTATTATACCTAATTTGAGGATTTTAACTTCGAATCAATGAATTAATAACAATAAACTGAAAATTCACAAAAAGTGGAAAAACGGCAAAATATTGCCTAATTCGATGATATTTTGTTTAACTCACATAAAGGAAAAGGGGATGATAAAGGTCAAAATATTGCTAAATTCGATGATTTTTAATACAAAACAAAATGCAAGTAAACTTGCTTAAAAATGAAAATTTGCGAAATTCTGAGATTTGAAGGCCAAATCACATATCGAAAGAAAACATGAAGTAGTATCGAAATATTGGTAAAAACTAATATATTTACGTAAAATCACACTACATGAATAACGTGAAAAACGTCACTATATTACCATATTTGAGGATTTTAACTTGAAATCATAGAGCGAGGTTTCGTATTATTTAGATCCCAAGAAAAGACATATGACAGTGTTGTTTCCAATACAAATGATAAAAATCAATGTGTTTTTCATTAGAATTAACTAAAATGTTCCTGATTTTCCGTTTATATTACCGATGGAAGATATATACGTAAAACCGCTCTAATCCGGCTGAAACGTCGATATATGCAATAAACAGAACTTCTACCCCCTTTTCAATATCTTACTCAGTATTTTAACGAGAAACAAATAGTTGATTGAAAATGAAGTGTTTAAGGTTAATTTCTAATCAATTATGTGTTTGCATCATTTTTATCCTATATTTAATGAATTGATAACAATAAACTGAAAATTCACAAAAACGTTGAAAAACAGCAAAATATTGCCTAATTCGATGATATTTTGTTTATATCACATAAAGGAAAAGGGGATGATAAACGTCAAAATATTGCTGAATTTGATGATTTTTAGTACGGAACAAAATGCAAGAAAACTTGCTTAACATGCTATATAATGCGAAAATCTGAGATTAGAAGGCCAAATCACATATCGTGATACTACATGAAATAGTATCGAAATATTGGTAAAAATGAATATATTTACGTAATATCAAACTACATGAAAAACGTGAAAAAAGACATTATTATTACCTAATTTGAGGATTTTACCTTCGAATCATAGAGCGACGTTTCGTATTTTTTAAACCCTAGAAAAGACGTATAAAGATGTTGCTTATAATACAAATGATAAAAATCAATGTGTTTTCATTAATATTAACTTAAATGTTCCTGATTTTCGGTTTATATTACCGATGGAACATGTACACGTAAAACCGTTCTAATCCGGCTGAAACGTCGATATATGCAATAAAAACAGAACTTCTCCATTTTTCAATATCTTACTCAGTATTTTAACGAGAAACAAAAAGATGATTGAAAATGAAGTATTTAAGGTTATTTTTTGATCAATTATGTATTTGCATCATTTTTATCGTATGTGTGCCTAACCAAGTATGAAGGCCAAATCACATATCGTGATACTACATGAAATAGTATTGAAATATTGGTATAAATGAATATATTTACGTAATATCAAACTACACGAAAAACGTGAAAATAGTCATTATTATACCTAATTTGAGGATTTTAACTTCGAATCAATGAATTAATAACAATAAACTGAAAATTCACAAAAAGTGGAAAAACGGCAAAATATTGCCTAATTCGATGATATTTTGTTTAACTCACATAAAGGAAAAGGGGATGATAAAGGTCAAAATATTGCTAAATTCGATGATTTTTAATACAAAACAAAATGCAAGTAAACTTGCTTAAAAATGAAAAATTTGCGAAATTCTGAGATTTGAAGGCCAAATCACATATCGAAAGAAAACATGAAGTAGTATCGAAATATTGGTAAAAACGAATATATTTACGTAAAATCACACTACATGAATAACGTGAAAAAAGTCACTATATTACAATATTTGAGGATTTTAACTTGAAATCATAGAGCGAGGTTTCGTATTATTTAGACCCAAGAAAAGACATATGACAATGTTGTTTCCAATACAAATGATAAAAATCAATGTGTTTTTATTAGAATTAACTAAAATGTTCCTGATTTTCCGTTTATATTACCGATGGAAGATATATACGTAAAACCGCTCTAATCCGGCTGAAACGTCGATATATGCAATAAACAGAACTTCTACCCCCTTTTCAATATCTTACTCAGTATTTTAACGAGAAACAAATAGTTGATTGAAAATGAAGTGTTTAAGGTTAATTTCTAATCAATTATGTGTTTGCATCATTTTTATCCTATATTTAATGAATTGATAACAATAAACTGAAAATTCACAAAAACGTTGAAAAACAGCAAAATATTGCCTAATTCGATGATATTTTGTTTATATCACATAAAGGAAAAGGGGATGATAAACGTCAAAATATTGTTGAATTCGATGATTTTTAGTACGGAACAAAATGCAAGAAAACTTGCTTAAAATGCTATATATTGCGAAAATCTGAGATTAGAAGGCCAAATCACATATCGTGATACTACATGAAATAGTATCGAAATATTGGTAAAATGAATATATTTACGTAATATCAAACTACATGAAAAACGTGAAAAAAGACATTATTATACCTAATTTGAGGATTTTAACTTCGAATCATAGAGCGACGTTTCGTATTTTTTAAACCCTAGAAAAGACGAATAAAGATGTTGCTTCCAATACAAATGATAAAAATCAATGTGTTTTCATTAAAATTAACTTAAATGTTCCTGATTTTCGGTTTATATTACCGATGGAACATGTACACGTAAAACCGTTTTAATCCGGCTGAAACGTCGATATATGCAATAAAAACAGAACTTCTCCATTTTTCAATATCTTACTCAGTATTTTAACGAGAAACAAAAAGATGATTGAAAATGAAGTATTTAAGATTATTTTTTGATCAATTATGTGTTTGCATCATTTTTATCGTATGTGTGCCTAACCAAGTATGAAGGCCAAACCACATATCGTGATTCTACATGAAATAGTATCGAAATATTGGTTAAAATGAATATATTTACGTAATATCAAACTACACGAAAAACGTGAAAATAGTCATTATTATACCTAATTTGAGGATTTTAACTTCGAATCAATGAATTAATAACAATAAACTGAAAATTCACAAAAAGTGGAAAAACGGCAAAATATTGCCTAATTCGATGATATTTTGTTTAACTCACATAAATTAAAAGGGGATGATAAAGGTCAAAATATTGCTAAATTCGATGATTTTTAATACAAAACAAAATGCAAGTAAACTTGCATAAAAATGAAAAATTTGCGAAATTCTGAGATTTGAAGGCCAAATCACATATCGAAAGAAAACATGAAGTAGTATCGAAATATTGGTAAAAACGAATATATTTACGTAAAATCACACTACATGAATAACGTGAAAAAAGTCACTATATTACCATATTTGAGGATTTTAACTTGAAATCATAGAGCGAGGTTTCGTATTATTTAGACCCAAGAAAAGACATATGACAATGTTGTTTCCAATACAAATGATAAAAATCAATGTGTTTTCATTAGAATTAACTAAAATGTTCCTGATTTTCCGTTTATATTACCGATGGAAGATATATACGTAAAACCGCTCTAATCCGACTGAAACGTCGATATATGCAATAAACAGAACTTCTACCCCCTTTTCAATATCTTACTCAGTATTTTAACGAGAAACAAATAGTTGATTGAAAATGAAGTGTTTAAGGTTAATTTAAATCAATTATGTGTTTGCATCATTTTTATCCTATATTTAATGAATTAATAACAATAAACTGAAAATTCACAAAAACGTTGAAAAACAGCAAAATATTGCCTAATTCGATGATATTTTGTTTATATCACATAAAGGAAAAGGGGATGATAAACGTCAAAATATTGCTGAATTCGATGATTTTTAGTACGGAACAAAATGCAAGAAAACTTGCTTAAAATGCTATATAATGCGAAAATCTGAGATTAGAAGGCCAAATCACATAACGTGATACTACATGAAATAGTATCGAAATATTGGTAAAAATGAATATATTTACGTAATATCAAACTACATGAAAAACGTGAAAAAAGTCATTATTATACCTAATTTGAGGATTTTAACTTCGAATCATAGAGGGACGTTTCGTATTTTTTAAACCCTAGAAAAGACGTATAAAGATGTTGCTTCCAATACAAATGATAAAAATCAATGTGTTTTCATTAAAATTAACTTAAATGTTCCTGATTTTCGGTTTATATTACCGATGGAACATGTACACGTAAAACCGTTCTAATCCGGCTGAAACGTCGATATATGCAATAAAAACAGAACTTCTCCATTTTTCAATATCTTACTCAGTATTTTAACGAGAAACAAAAAGATGATTGAAAATGAAGTATTTAAGGTTATTTTTTGATCAATTATGTATTTGCATCATTTTTATCGTATGTGTGCCTAACCAAGTATGAAGGCCAAATCACATATCGTGATACTACATGAAATAGTATCGAAATATTGGTAAAAATGAATATATTTACGTAATATCAAACTACACGAAAAACGTGAAAATAGTCATTATTATACCTAATTTGAGGATTTTAACTTCGAATCAATGAATTAATAACAATAAACTGAAAATTCACAAAAAGTGGAAAAACGGCAAAATATTGCCTAATTCGATGATATTTTGTTTAACTCACATAAAGGAAAAGGGGATGATAAAGGTCAAAATATTGCTAAATTCGATGATTTTTAATACAAAACAAAATGCAAGTAAACTTGCTTAAAAATGAAAAATTTGCGAAATTCTGAGATTTGAAGGCCAAATCACATATCGAAAGAAAACATGAAGTAGTATCGAAATATTGGTAAAAACTAATATATTTACGTAAAATCACACTACATGAATAACGTGAAAAACGTCACTATATTACCATATTTGAGGATTTTAACTTGAAATCATAGAGCGAGGTTTCGTATTATTTAGACCCAAGAAAAGACATATGACAGTGTTGTTTCCAATACAAATGATAAAAATCAATGTGTTTTTATTAGAATTAACTAAAATGTTCCTGATTTTCCGTTTATATTACCGATGGAAGATATATACGTAAAACCGCTCTAATCCGGCTGAAACGTCGATATATGCAATAAACAGAACTTCTACCCCCTTTTCAATATCTTACTCAGTATTTTAACGAGAAACAAATAGTTGATTGAAAATGAAGTGTTTAAGGTTAATTTCTAATCAATTATGTGTTTGCATCATTTTTATCCTATATTTAATGAATTGATAACAATAAACTGAAAATTCACAAAAACGTTGAAAAACAGCAAAATATTGCCTAATTCGATGATATTTTGTTTATATCACATAAAGGAAAAGGGGATGATAAACGTCAAAATATTGCTGAATTTGATGATTTTTAGTACGGAACAAAATGCAAGAAAACTTGCTTAACATGCTATATAATGCGAAAATCTGAGATTAGAAGGCCAAATCACATATCGTGATACTACATGAAATAGTATCGAAATATTGGTAAAAATGAATATATTTACGTAATATCAAACTACATGAAAAACGTGAAAAAAAGACATTATTATTCCTAATTTGAGGATTTTACCTTCGAATCATAGAGCGACGTTTCGTATTTTTTAAACCCTAGAAAAGACGTATAAAGATGTTGCTTCCAATACAAATGATAAAAATCAATGTGTTTTCATTAAAATTAACTTAAATGTTCCTGATTTTCGGTTTATATTACCGATGGAACATGTTCACGTATAACCGTTCTAATCCGGCTGAAACGTCGATATATGCAATGAAAACAGAACTTCTCAATTTTTCAATATATTACTCAGTATTTTAACGAGAAACAAAAAGATGATTGAAACTGAAGTATTTAAGGTTATTTTTTGATCAATTATGTGTTTGCATCATTTTTATCGTATGTGTGCCTAACCAAGTATGAAGGCCAAACCACATATCGTGAATCTACATGAAATAGTATCGAAATATTGGTAAAAATGAATATATTTGCGTAATATCAAACTACACGAAAAACGTGAAAATAGTCATTATTATACCTAATTTGAGGATTTTAACTTCGAATCAATGAATTAATAACAATAAACTGAAAATTCACAAAAAGTGGAAAAACGGCAAAATATTGCCTAATTCGATGATATTTTGTTTAACTCACATAAAGGAAAAGGGGATGATAAAGGTCAAAATATTGCTAAATTCGATGATTTTTAATACAAAACAAAATGCAAGTAAACTTGCTTAAAAATGAAAAATTTGCGAAATTCTGAGATTTGAAGGCCAAATCACATATCGAAAGAAAACATGAAGTAGTATCGAAATATTGGTAAAAACGAATATATTTACGTAAAATCACACTACATGAATAACGTGAAACAAGTCACTATATTACCATATTTGAGGATTTTAACTTGAAATCATAGAGCGAGGTTTCGTATTATTTAGACCCAAGAAAAGACATATGACAATGTTGTTTCCAATACAAATGATAAAAATCAATGTGTTTTCATTAGAATTAACTAAAATGTTCCTGATTTTCCGTTTATATTACCGATGGAAGATATATACGTAAAACCGCTCTAATCCGACTGAAACGTCGATATATGCAATAAACAGAACTTCTACCCCCTTTTCAATATCTTACTCAGTATTTTAACGATAAACAAATAGTTGATTGAAAATGAAGTGTTTAAGGTTAATTTAAAATCAATTATGTGTTTGCATCATTTTTATCCTATATTTAATGAATTAATAACAATAAACTGAAAATTCACAAAAACGTTGAAAAACAGCAAAATATTGCCTAATTCGATGATATTTTGTTTATATCACATAAAGGAAAAGGGGATGATAAACGTCAAAATATTGCTGAATTCGATGATTTTTAGTACGGAACAAAATGCAAGAAAACTTGCTTAAAATGCTATATAATGCGAAAATCTGAGATTAGAAGGCCAAATCACATAACGTGATACTACATGAAATAGTATCGAAATATTGGTAAAAATGAATATATTTACGTAATATCAAACTACATGAAAAACGTGAAAAAAGTCATTATTATACCTAATTTGAGGATTTTAACTTCGAATCATAGAGGGACGTTTCGTATTTTTTAAACCCTAGAAAAGACGTATAAAGATGTTGCTTCCAATACAAATGATAAAAATCAATGTGTTTTCATTAAAATTAACTTAAATGTTCCTGATTTTCGGTTTATATTACCGATGGAACATGTACACGTAAAACCGTTCTAATCCGGCTGAAACGTCGATATATGGAATAAAAACAGAACTTCTCCTTTTTTCAATATCTTACTCAGTATTTTAACGAGAAACAAAAAGATGATTGAAAATGAAGTATTTAAGGTTATTTTTTGATCAATTATGTATTTGCATCATTTTTATCGTATGTGTGCCTAACCAAGTATGAAGGCCAAATCACATATCGTGATACTACATGAAATAGTATCGAAATATTGGTAAAAATGAATATATTTACGTAATATCAAACTACACGAAAAACGTGAAAATAGTCATTATTATACCTAATTTGAGGATTTTAACTTCGAATCAATGAATTAATAACAATAAACTGAAAATTCACAAAAAGTGGAAAAACGGCAAAATATTGCCTAATTCGATGATATTTTGTTTAACTCACATGAAGGAAAAGGGGATGATAAAGGTCAAAATATTGCTAAATTCGATGACTTTTAATACAAAACAAAATGCAAGTAAACTTGCTTAAAAATGAAAAATTTGCGAAATTCTGAGATTTGAAGGCCAAATCACATATCGAAAGAAAACATGAAGTAGTATCAAAATATTAGTAAAAACGAATATATTTACGTAAAATCACTCTACATGAATAACGTGAAAAAATCACAATATTACCATATTTGAGGATTTTAACTTGAAATCATAGAGCGAGGTTTCGTATTATTTAGATCCAAGAAAAGACATATGACAATGTTGTTTCCAATACAAATGATAAAAATCAATGTGTTTTCATTAGAATTAACTAAAATGTTCCTGATTTTCCGTTTATATTACCGATGGAAGATATATACGTAAAACCGCTCTAATCCGGCTGAAACGTCGATATATGCAATAAAACAGAACTTCTACCCCCTTTTCAATATCTTACTCAGTATTTTAACGAGAAACAAATAGTTGATTGAAAATGAAGTGTTTAAGGTTAATTTCTAATCAATTATGTGTTTGCGTCATTTTTATCGTATATTTAATGAATTAATAACAATAAACTGAAAATTCACAAAAACGTTGAAAAACAGCAAAATATTGCCTAATTCGATGATATTTTGTTTATATCACATAAAGGAAAAGGGGATGATAAACGTCAAAATATTGCTGAATTCGATGATTTTTAGTACGGAACAAAATGCAGGAAAACTTGCTTAAAATGCTATATAATGCGAAAATCTGAGATTAGAAGGCCAAATCACATATCGTGATACTAAATGAAATAGTATCGAAATATTGGTAAAAATGAATATATATACGTAATATCAAACTACATGAAAAACGTGAAAAAAGACATTATTATACCTAACTTGAGGATTTTAACTTCGAATCATAGAGCGACGTTTCGTATTTTTTAAACCCTAGAAAAGACCTATAAAGATGTTGCTTCCAATACAAATGATAAAAATCAATGTGTTTTCATTAGAATTAACTAAAATGTTCCTGATTTTCCGTTTATATTACCGATGGAAGATATATACGTAAAACCGCTCTAATCCGGCTGAAACGTCGATATATTCAATAAACAGAACTTCTACCCCCTTTTCAATATCTTACTCAGTATTTTAACGAGAAACAAATAGTTGATTGAAAATGAAGTGTTTAAGGTTAATTTCTAATCAATTATGTGTTTGCATCATTTTTATCCTATATTTAATGAATTAATAACAATAAACTGAAAATTCACAAAAACGTTGAAAAACAGCAAAATATTGCCTAATTCGATGATATTTTGTTTATATCACATAAAGGAAAAGGTGATGATAAACGCCAAAATATTGCTGAATTCGATGATTTTTAGTACGGAACAAAATGCAAGAAAACTTGCGTAAAATGCTATATAATGCGAAAATCTGAGATTAGAAGGCCAAATCACATATCGTGATACTACATGAAATAGTATCGAAATATTGGTAAAAATGAATATATTTACGTAATATCAAACTACATGAAAAACGTGAAAAAAGTCATTATAATACCTAATTTGAGGATTTTAACTTCGAATCATAGAGCGACGTTTCGTATTTTTTAAACCCTAGAAAAGACGTATAAAGATGTTGCTTCCAATACAAATGATAAAAATCAATGTGTTTTCATTAAAATTAACTTAAATGTTCCTGATTTTCGGTTTATATTACCGATGGAACATGTACACGTAAAACCGGTCTAATCAGGCTGAAACGTCGATATATGCAATAAAAACAGAACTTCTCCATTTTTCAATATATTACTCAGTATTTTAACGAGAAACAAAAAGATGATTGGAAATGAAGTATTTAAGATTATTTTTTGATCAATTATGTGTTTGCATCATTTTTATCGTATGTGTGCCTAACCAAGTATGAAGGCCAAACCACATATCGTGATTCTACATGAAATGGTATCGAAATATTGGTAAAAATGAATATATTTACGTAATATCAAACTACACGAAAAACGTGAAAATAGTCATTATTATACCTAATTTGAGGATTTTAACTTCGAATCAATGAATTAATAACAATAAACTGAAAATTCACAAAAAGTGGAAAAACGGCAAAATATTGCCTAATTCGATGATATTTTGTTTAACTCACATAAAGGAAAAGGGGATGATAAAGGTCAAAATATTGCTAAATTCGATGATTTTTAATACAAAACAAAATGCAAGTAAACTTCCTTAAAAATGAAAAATTTGCGAAATTCTGAGATTTGAAGGCCAAATCACATATCGAAAGAAAACATGAAGTAGTATCGAAATATTGGTAAAAACGAATATATTTACGTAAAATCACACTACATGAATAACGTGAAAAAAGTCACTATATTACCATATTTGAGGATTTTAACTTGAAATCATAGAGCGAGGTTTCGTATTATTTAGACCCAAGAAAAGACATATGACAATGTTGTTTCCAATACAAATGATAAAAATCAATGTGTTTTCATTAGAATTAACTAAAATGTTCCTGATTTTCCGTTTATATTACCGATGGAAGATATATACGTAAAACCGCTCTAATCCGACTGAAACGTCGATATATGCAATAAACAGAACTTCTACCCCCTTTTCAATATCTTACTCAGTATTTATAATGAGAAACAAATAGTTGATTGAAAATGAAGTGTTTAAGGTTAATTTAAAATCAATTATGTGTTTGCATCATTTTTATCCTATATTTAATGAATTAATAACAATAAACTGAAAATTCACAAAAACGTTGAAAAACAGCAAAATATTGCCTAATTCGATGATATTTTGTTTATATCACATAAAGGAAAAGGGGATGATAAACGTCAAAATATTGCTGAATTCGATGATTTTTAGTACGGAACAAAATGCAAGAAAACTTGCTTAAAATGCTATATAATGCGAAAATCTGAGATTAGAAGGCCAAATCACATATCGTGATACTACATGAAATAGTATCGAAATATTGGTAAAAATAAATATATTTACGTAATATCAAACTACATGAAAAACGTGAAAAAAGTCATTATTATACCTAATTTGAGGATTTTAACTTCGAATCATAGAGCGACGTTTCGTATTTTTTAAACCCTAGAAAAGACGTATAAAGATGTTGCTTCCAACACAAATGATAAAAATCAATGTGTTTTCATTAAAATTAACTTAAATGTTCCTGATTTTCGGTTTATATTACCGATGGAACATGTACACGTAAAACCGTTCTAATCCGGCTGAAACGTCGATATATGCAATAAAAACAGAACTTCTCCATTTTTCAATATATTACTTAGTATTTTAACGAGAAACAAAAAGATGATTGAAAATGAAGTATTTAAGCTCATTTTTTGATCAATTATGTATTTGCATCATTTTTATCGTATGTGTGCCTAACCAAGTATGAAGGCCAAATCACATATCGTGATACTACATGAAATAGTATCGAAATATTGGTAAAAATGAATATATTTACGTAATATCAAACTACACGAAAAACGTGAAAATAGTCATTATTATACCTAATTTGAGGATTTTAACTTCGAATCAATGAATTAATAACAATAAACTGATAATTCACAAAAAGTGGAAAAACGGCAAAATATTGCCTAATTCGATGATATTTTGTTTAACTCACATGAAGGAAAAGGGGATGATAAAGGTCAAAATATTGCTAAATTCGATGACTTTTAATACAAAACAAAATGCAAGTAAACTTGCTTAAAAATGAAAAATTTGCGAAATTCTCAGATTTGAAGGCCAAATCACATATCGAAAGAAAACATGAAGTAGTATCGAAATATTGGTAAAAACGAATATATTTACGTAAAATCACACTACATGAATAACGTGAAAAAGTCACTATATTACCATATTTGAGGATTTTAACTTGAAATCATAGAGCGAGGTTTCGTATTATTTAGATCCAAGAAAAGACATATGACAATGTTGTTTCCTATACAAATGATAAAAATCAATGTGTTTTCATTAGAATTAACTAAAATGTTCCTGATTTTCCGTTTATATTACCGAAGGAAGATTTATACGTAAAACCGCTCTAATCCGGCTGAAACGTCGATATATGCAATAAAACAGAACTTCTACCCCCTTTTCAATATCTTACTCAGTATTTTAACGAGAAACAAATAGTTGATTGAAAATAAAGTGTTTAAGGTTAATTTCTAATCAATTATGTGTTTGCATCATTTTTATCGTATATTAAATGAATTAATAACAATAAACGGAAAATTCACAAAAACGTTGAAAAACAGCAAAATATTCCCTAAATCGATGATATTTTGTTTATATCACATAAAGGAAAAGGGGATGATAAACGTCAAAATATTGCTGAATTCGATGATTTTTAGTACGGAACAAAATGCAAGAAAACTTGCTTAAAATGCTATATAATGCGAAAATCTGAGATTAGAAGGCCAAATCACATATCGTGATACTACATGAAATAGTATCGAAATATTGGTATAAATGAATATATATACGTAATATCAAACTACATGAAAAACGTGAAAAAAGACATTATTATACCTAATTTGAGGATTTTAACTTCGAATCATAGAGCGACGTTTCGTATTTTTTAAACCCTAGAAAAGACCTATAAAGATGTTGCTTCCAATACAAATGATAAAAATCAATGTGTTTTCATTAAAATTAACTTAAATGTTCCTGATTTTCGGTTTATATTACCGATGGAACATGTACACGTAAAACCGTTCTAATCCGGCTGAAACGTCGATATATGCAATAAAAACAGAACTTCTCCATTTTTCAATATATTACTCAGTATTTTAACGAGAAACAAAAAGATGATTGAAAATGAAGTATTTAAGATTATTTTTTGATCAATTATGTGTTTGCATCATTTTTATCGTATGTGTGCCTAACCAAGTATGAAGGCCAAACCACATATCGTGATTCTACATGAAATAGTATCGAAATATTGGTAAAAACTAATATATTTAATTAATATCAAACTACACGAAAAACGTGAAAATAGTCATTATTATACCTAATTTGAGGATTTTAACTTCGAATCAATGAATTAATAACAATAAACTGAAAATTCACAAAAAGTGGAAAAACGGCAAAATATTGCCTAATTCGATGATATTTTGTTTAACTCACATAAAGGAAAAGGGGATGATAAAGGTCAAAATATTGCTAAATTCGATGATTTTTAATACAAAACAAAATGGAAGTAAACTTGCTTAAAAATGAAAAATTTGCGAAATTCTCAGATTTGAAGGCCAAATCACATATCGAAAGAAAACATGAAGTAGTATCGAAATATTGGTAAAAACGAATATATTTACGTAAAATCACACTACATGAATAACGTGAAAAAAGTCACTATATTACCATATTTGAGGATTTTAACTTGAAATCATAGAGCGAGGTTTCGTATTATTTAGATCCAAGAAAAGACATATGACAATGTTGTTTCCAATACAAATGATAAAAATCAATGTGTTTTCATTAGAATTAACTAAAATGTTCCTGATTTTCCGTTTATATTACCGAAGGAAGATATATACGTAAAACCGCTCTAATCCGGCTGAAACGTCGATATATGCAATAAAACAGAACTTCTACCCCCTTTTCAATATCTTACTCAGTATTTTAACGAGAAACAAATAGTTGATTGAAAATAAAGTGTTTAAGGTTAATTTCTAATCAATTATGTGTTTGCATCATTTTTATCGTATATTAAATGAATTAATAACAATAAACGGAAAATTCACAAAAACGTTGAAAAACAGCAAAATATTCCCTAAATCGATGATATTTTGTTTATATCACATAAAGGAAAAGGGGATGATAAACGTCAAAATATTGCTGAATTCGATGATTTTTAGTACGGAACAAAATGCAAGAAAACTTGCTTAAAATGCTATATAATGCGAAAATCTGAGATTAGAAGGCCAAATCAGATATCGTGATACTACATGAAATAGTATCGAAATATTGGTAAAAATGAATATATTTACGTAATATCAAACTACATGAAAAACGTGAAAAAAGTCATTATTATACCTAATTTGAGGATTTTAACTTCGAATCATAGAGGGACGTTTCGTATTTTTTAAACCCTAGAAAAGACGTATAAAGATGTTGCTTCCAATACAAATGATAAAAATCAATGTGTTTTCATTAAAATTAACTTAAATGTTCCTGATTTTCGGTTTATATTACCGATGGAACATGTACACGTAAAACCGTTCTAATCCGGCTGAAACGTCGATATATGCAATAAAAACAGAACTTCTCCATTTTTCAAAATCTTACTCAGTATTTTAACGAGAAACAAAAAGATGATTGAAAATGAAGTATTTAAGGTTATTTTTTGATCAATTATGTATTTGCATCATTTTTATCGTATGTGTGCCTAACCAAGTATGAAGGCCAAATCACATATCGTGATACTACATGAAATAGTATCGAAATATTGGTAAAAATGAATATATTTACGTAATATCAAACTACACGAAAAACGTGAAAATAGTCATTATTATACCTAATTTGAGGATTTTAACTTCGAATCAATGAATTAATAACAATAAACTGAAAATTCACTAAAAGTGGAAAAACGGCAAAATATTGCCTAATTCGATGATATTTTGTTTAACTCACATGAAGGAAAAGGGGATGATAAAGGTCAAAATATTGCTAAATTCGATGACTTTTAATACAAAACAAAATGCAAGTAAACTTGCTTAAAAATGAAAAATTTGCGAAATTCTGAGATTTGAAGGCCAAATCACATATCGAAAGAAAACATGAAGTAGTATCAAAATATTGGTAAAAACGAATATATTTACGTAAAATCACTCTACATGAATAACGTGAAAAAAATCACAATATTACCATATTTGAGGATTTTAACTTGAAATCATAGAGCGAGGTTTCGTATTATTTAGATCCAAGAAAAGTCATATGACAATGTTGTTTCCAATACAAATGATAAAAATCAATGTGTTTTCATTAGAATTAACTAAAATGTTCCTGATTTTCCGTTTATATTACCGAAGGAAGATATATACGAAAAACCGCTCTAATCCGGCTGAAACGTCGATATATGCAATAAAACAGAACTTCTACCCCCTTTTCAATATCTTACTCAGTATTTTAACGAGAAACGAATAGTTGATTGAAAATAAAGTGTTTAAGGTTAATTTCTAATCAATTATGTGTTTGCATCATTTTTATCGTATATTAAATGAATTAATAACAATAAACTGAAAATTCACAAAAACGTTGAAAAACAGCAAAATATTCCCTAAATCGATGATATTTTCTTTATATCACATAAAGGAAAAGGGGATGATATACGTCAAAATATTGCTGAATTCGATGATTTTTAGTACGGAACAAAATGCAAGAAAACTTGCTTAAAATGCTATATAATGCGAAAATCTGAGATTAGAAGGCCAAATCACATATCGTGATACTACATGAAATAGTATCGAAATATTGGTAAAAATGAATATATTTACGTAATATCAAACTACATGAAAAACGTGAAAAAAGTCATTATTATACCTAATTTGAGGATTTTAACTTCGAATCATAGAGGGACGTTTCGTATTTTTTAAACCCTAGAAAAGACGTATAAAGATGTTGCTTCCAATACAAATGATAAAAATCAATGTGTTTTCATTAAAATTAACTTAAATGTTCCTGATTTTCGGTTTATATTACCGATGGAACATGTACACGTAAAACCGTTCTAATCCGGCTGAAACGTCGATATATGCAATAAAAACAGAACTTCTCCATTTTTCAATATCTTACTCAGTATTTTAACGAGAAACAAAAAGATGATTGAAAATGAAGTATTTAAGGTTATTTTTTGATCAATTATGTATTTGCATCATTTTTATCGTATGTGTGCCTAACCAAGTATGAAGGCCAAATCACATATCGTGATACTACATGAAATAGTATCGAAATATTGGTAAAAATGAATATATTTACGTAATATCAAACTACACGAAAAACGTGAAAATAGTCATTATTATACCTAATTTGAGGATTTTAACTTCGAATCAATGAATTAATAACAATAAACTGAAAATTCACTAAAAGTGGAAAAACGGCAAAATATTGCCTAATTCGATGATATTTTGTTTAACTCACATGAAGGAAAAGGGGATGATAAAGGTCAAAATATTGCTAAATTCGATGACTTTTAATACAAAACAAAATGCAAGTAAACTTGCTTAAAAATGAAAAATTTGCGAAATTCTGAGATTTGAAGGCCAAATCACATATCGAAAGAAAACATGAAGTAGTATCAAAATATTGGTAAAAACGAATATATTTACGTAAAATCACTCTACATGAATAACGTGAAAAAAATCACAATATTACCATATTTGAGGATTTTAACTTGAAATCATAGAGCGAGGTTTCGTATTATTTAGATCCAAGAAAAGACATATGACAATGTTGTTTCCAATACAAATGATAAAAATCAATGTGTTTTCATTAGAATTAACTAAAATGTTCCTGATTTTCCGTTTATATTACCGATGGAAGATATATACGTAAAACCGCTCTAATCCGGCTGAAACGTCGATATATGCAATAAAACAGAACTTCTACCCCCTTTTCAATATCTTACTCAGTATTTTAACGAGAAACAAATAGTTGATTGAAAATGAAGTGCTTAAGGTTAATTTCTAATCAATTATGTGTTTGCATCATTTTTATCGTATATTTAATGAATTAATAACAATAAACTGAAAATTCACAAAAACGTTGAAAAACAGCAAAATATTGCCTAATTCGATGATATTTTTTTTATATCACATAAAGGAAAAGGGGATGATAAACGTCAAAATATTGCTGAATTCGATGATTTTTAGTACGGAACAAAATGCAGGAAAACTTGCTTAAAATGCTATATAATGCGAAAATCTGAGATTAGAAGGCCAAATCACTTATCGTGATACTACATGAAATAGTATCGAAATATTGGTAAAAATGAATATATATACGTAATATCAAACTACATGAAAAACGTGAAAAAAGACATTATTATACCTAATTTGAGGATTTTAACTTCGAATCATAGAGCGACGTTTCGTATTTTTTAAACCCTAGAAAAGACGTATAAAGATGTTGCTTCCAATACAAATGATAAAAATCAATGTGTTTTCATTAAAATTAACTTAAATGTTCCTGATTTTCGGTTTATATTACCGATGGAACATGTAAACGTAAAACCGTTCTAATCCGGCTGAAACGTCGATATATGCAATAAAAACAGAACTTCTCCATTTTTCAATATATTACTCAGTATTTTAACGAGAAACAAAAAGATGATTGAAAATGAAGTATTTAAGATTATTTTTTGATCAATTATGTGTTTGCATCATTTTTATCGTATGTGTGCCTAACCAAGTATGAAGGCCAAACCACATATCGTGATTCTACATGAAATAGTATCGAAATATTGGTAAAAACTAATATATTTAATTAATATCAAACTTCACGAAAAACGTGAAAATAGTCATTATTATACCTAATTTGAGGATTTTAACTTCGAATCAATGAATTAATAACAATAAACTGAAAATTCACAAAAAGTGGAAAAACGGCAAAATATTGCCTAATTCGATGATATTTTGTTTAACTCACATAAAGGAAAAGGGGATGATAAAGGTCAAAATATTGCTAAATTCAATGATTTTTAATACAAAACAAAATGCAAGTAAACTTGCTTAAAAATGAAAAATTTGCGAAATTCTGAGATTTGAAGGCCAAATCACATATCGAAAGAAAACATGAAGTAGTATCGTTAATATTGGTAAAAACGAATATATTTACATAAAATCACACTACATGAATAACGTGAAAAAAGTCACTATATTACCATATTTGAGGATTTTAACTTGAAATCATAGAGCGAGGTTTCGTATTATTTAGATCCAAGAAAAGACATATGACAATGTTGTTTCCAATACAAATGATAAAAATCAATGTGTTTTCATTAGAATTAACTAAAATGTTCCTGATTTTCCGTTTATATTACCGAGGGAAGATATATACGTGAAACCGCTCTAATCCGGCTGAAACGTCGATATATGCAATAAAACAGAACTTCTACCCCCTTTTCAATATCTTACTCCGTATTTTAACGAGAAACAAATAGTTGATTGAAAATGAAGTGTTTAAGGTTAATTTCTAATCAATTATGTGTTTGCATCATTTTTATCGTATATTAAATGAATTAATAACAATAAACTGAAAATTCACAAAAACGTTGAAAAACAGCAAAATATTCCCTAAATCGATGATATTTTGTTCATTTCACATAAAGGAAAAGGGGATGATAAACGTCAAAATATTGCTGAATTCGATGATTTTTAGTACGGAACAAAATGCAAGAAAACTTGCTTAAAATGCTATATAATGCAAAAATCTGAGATTAGAAGGCCATATCACATATCGTGATACTACATGAAATAGTATCGAAATATTGGTAAAAATGAATATATTTACGTAATATCAAACTACATGAAAAACGTGAAAAAAGTCATTATTATACCTAATTTGAGGATTTTAACTTCGAATCATAGAGGGACGTTTCTTATTTTTTAAACCCTAGAAAAGACGTATAAAGATGTTGCTTCCAATACAAATGATAAAAATCAATGTTTTTTCATTAAAATTAACTTAAATGTTCCTGATTTTCGGTTTATATTTCCGATGGAAGATGTACATGTAAAACCGTTCTAATCCGGCTGAAACGTCGATATATGCAATAAAAACAGAACTTCTCCATTTTTCAATATCTTTCTCAGTATTTTAACGAGAAACAAAAAGATGATTGAAAATGAAGTATTTAAGGGTATTTTTTGATCAATTATGTATTTGCATCATTTTTATCGTATGTGTGCCTAACCAAGTATGAAGGCCAAATCACATATCGTGATACTACATGAAATAGTATCGAAATATTGGTAAAAATGAATATATTTACGTAATATCAAACTACACGAAAAACGTGAAAATAGTCATTATTATACCTAATTTGAGGATTTTAACTTCGAATCAATGAATTAATAACAATAAACTGAAAATTCACAAAAAGTGGAAAAACGGCAAAATATTGCCTAATTCGATGATATTTTGTTTAACTCACATGAAGGAAAAGGGGATGATAAAGGTCAAAATATTGCTAAATTCGATGACTTTTAATACAAAACAAAATGCAAGTAAACTTGCTTAAAAATGAAAAATTTGCGAAATTCTGAGATTTGAAGGCCAAATCACATATCGAAAGAAAACATGAAGTAGTATCAAAATATTGGTAAAAACGAATATATTTACGTAAAATCACTCTACATGAATAACGTGAAAAAAATCACAATATTACCATATTTGAGGATTTTAACTTGAAATCATAGAGCGAGGTTTCGTATTATTTAGATCCAAGAAAAGACATATGACAATGTTGTTTCCAATACAAATGATAAAAATCAATGTGTTTTCATTAGAATTAACTAAAATGTTCCTGATTTTCCGTTTATATTACCGAAGGAAGATATATACGTGAAACCGCTCTAATCCGGCTGAAACGTCGATATATGCAATAAAACAGAACTTCTACCCCCTTTTCAATATCTTACTCAGTATTTTAACGAGAAACAAATAGTTGATTGAAAATGAAGTGTTTAAGGTTAATTTCTAATCAATTATGTGTTTGCATCATTTTTATCGTATATTAAATGAATTAATAACAATAAACTGAAAATTCACAAAAACGTTGAAAAACAGCAAAATATTCCCTAAATCGATGATATTTTGTTTATATCACATAAAGGAAAAGGGGATGATAAACGTCAAAATATTGCTGAATTCGATGATTTTTAGTACGGAACAAAATGCAAGAAAACTTGCTTAAAATGCTATATAATGCAAAAATCTGAGATTAGAAGGCCATATCACATATCGTGATACTACATGAAATAGTATCGAAATATTGGTAAAAATGAATATATTTACGTAATATCAAACTACATGAAAAACGTGAAAAAAGTCATTATTATACCTAATTTGAGGATTTTAACTTCGAATCATAGAGGGACGTTTCTTATTTTTTAAACCCTAGAAAAGACGTATAAAGATGTTGCTTCCAATACAAATGATAAAAATCAATGTTTTTTCATTAAAATTAACTTAAATGTTCCTGATTTTCGGTTTATATTTCCGATGGAAGATGTACATGTAAAACCGTTCTAATCCGGCTGAAACGTCGATATATGCAATAAAAACAGAACTTCTCCATTTTTCAATATCTTTCTCAGTATTTTAACGAGAAACAAAAAGATGATTGAAAATGAAGTATTTAAGGTTATTTTTTGATCAATTATGTATTTGCATCATTTTTATCGTATGTGTGCCTAACCAAGTATGAAGGCCAAATCACATATCGTGATACTACATGAAATAGTATCGAAATATTGGTAAAAATGAATATATTTACGTAATATCAAACTACACGAAAAACGTGAAAATAGTCATTATTATACCTAATTTGAGGATTTTAACTTCGAATCAATGAATTAATAACAATAAACTGAAAATTCACAAAAAGTGGAAAAACGGCAAAATATTGCCTAATTCGATGATATTTTGTTTAACTCACATGAAGGAAAAGGGGATGATAAAGGTCAAAATATTGCTAAATTCGATGACTTTTAATACAAAACAAAATGCAAGTAAACTTGCTTAAAAATGAAAAATTTGCGAAATTCTGAGATTTGAAGGCCAAATCACATATCGAAAGAAAACATGAAGTAGTATCAAAATATTGGTAAAAACGAATATATTTACGTAAAATCACTCTACATGAATAACGTGAAAAAAATCACAATATTACCATATTTGAGGATTTTAACTTGAAATCATAGAGCGAGGTTTCGTATTATTTAGATCCAAGAAAAGACATATGACAATGTTGTTTCCAATACAAATGATAAAAATCAATGTGTTTTCATTAGAATTAACTAAAATGTTCCTGATTTTCCGTTTATATTACTGATGGAAGATATATACGTAAAACCGCTCTAATCCGGCTGAAACGTCGATATATGCAATAAAACAGAACTTCTACCCCCTTTTCAATATCTTACTCAGTATTTTAACGAGAAACAAATAGGTGATTGAAAATGAAGTGTTTAAGGTTAATTTCTAATCAATTATGTGTTTGCATCATTTTTATCGTATATTTAATGAATTAATAACAATAAACTGAAAACTCACAAAAACGTTGAAAAACAGCAAAATATTGACTAATTCGATGATATTTTGTTTATATCACATAAAGGAAAAGGGGATGATAAACGTCAAAATATTGCTGAATTCGATGATTTTTAGTACGGAACAAAATGCAGGAAAACTTGCTTAAAATGCTATATAATGCGAAAATCTGAGATTAGAAGGCCAAATCACTTATCGTGATACTACATGAAATAGTATCGAAATATTGGTAAAAATGAATATATATACGTAATATCAAACTACATGAAAAACGTGAAAAAAGACATTATTATACCTAATTTGAGGATTTTAACTTCGAATCATAGAGCGACGTTTCGTATTTTTTAAACCCTAGAAAAGACGTATAAAGATGTTGCTTCCAATACAAATGATAAAAATCAATGTGTTTTCATTAAAATTAACTTAAATGTTCCTGATTTTCGGTTTATATTACCGATGGAACATGTAAACGTAAAACCGTTCTAATCCGGCTGAAACGTCGATATATGCAATAAAAACAGAACTTCTCCATTTTTCAATATATTACTCAGTATTTTAACGAGAAACAAAAAGATGATTGAAAATGAAGTATTTAAGATTATTTTTTGATCAATTATGTGTTTGCATCATTTTTATCGTATGTGTGCCTAACCAAGTATGAAGGCCAAACCACATATCGTGATTCTACATGAAATAGTATCGAAATATTGGTAAAAACTAATATATTTAATTAATATCAAACTTCACGAAAAACGTGAAAATAGTCATTATTATACCTAATTTGAGGATTTTAACTTCGAATCAATGAATTAATAACAATAAACTGAAAATTCACAAAAAGTGGAAAAACGGCAAAATATTGCCTAATTCGATGATATTTTGTTTAACTCACATAAAGGAAAAGGGGATGATAAAGGTCAAAATATTGCTAAATTCAATGATTTTTAATACAAAACAAAATGCAAGTAAACTTGCTTAAAAATGAAAAATTTGCGAAATTCTGAGATTTGAAGGCCAAATCACATATCGAAAGAAAACATGAAGTAGTATCGTTAATATTGGTAAAAACGAATATATTTACATAAAATCACACTACATGAATAACGTGAAAAAAGTCACTATATTACCATATTTGAGGATTTTAACTTGAAATCATAGAGCGAGGTTTCGTATTATTTAGATCCAAGAAAAGACATATGACAATGTTGTTTCCAATACAAATGATAAAAATCAATGTGTTTTCATTAGAATTAACTAAAATGTTCCTGATTTTCCGTTTATATTACCGAGGGAAGATATATACGTGAAACCGCTCTAATCCGGCTGAAACGTCGATATATGCAATAAAACAGAACTTCTACCCCCTTTTCAATATCTTACTCCGTATTTTAACGAGAAACAAATAGTTGATTGAAAATGAAGTGTTTAAGGTTAATTTCTAATCAATTATGTGTTTGCATCATTTTTATCGTATATTAAATGAATTAATAACAATAAACTGAAAATTCACAAAAACGTTGAAAAACAGCAAAATATTCCCTAAATCGATGATATTTTGTTCATTTCACATAAAGGAAAAGGGGATGATAAACGTCAAAATATTGCTGAATTCGATGATTTTTAGTACGGAACAAAATGCAAGAAAACTTGCTTAAAATGCTATATAATGCAAAAATCTGAGATTAGAAGGCCATATCACATATCGTGATACTACATGAAATAGTATCGAAATATTGGTAAAAATGAATATATTTACGTAATATCAAACTACATGAAAAACGTGAAAAAAGTCATTATTATACCTAATTTGAGGATTTTAACTTCGAATCATAGAGGGACGTTTCTTATTTTTTAAACCCTAGAAAAGACGTATAAAGATGTTGCTTCCAATACAAATGATAAAAATCAATGTTTTTTCATTAAAATTAACTTAAATGTTCCTGATTTTCTGTTTATATTTCCGATGGAAGATGTACATGTAAAACCGTTCTAATCCGGCTGAAACGTCGATATATGCAATAAAAACAGAACTTCTCCATTTTTCAATATCTTTCTCAGTATTTTAACGAGAAACAAAAAGATGATTGAAAATGAAGTATTTAAGGGTATTTTTTGATCAATTATGTATTTGCATCATTTTTATCGTATGTGTGCCTAACCAAGTATGAAGGCCAAATCACATATCGTGATACTACATGAAATAGTATCGAAATATTGGTAAAAATGAATATATTTACGTAATATCAAACTACACGAAAAACGTGAAAATAGTCATTATTATACCTAATTTGAGGATTTTAACTTCGAATCAATGAATTAATAACAATAAACTGAAAATTCACAAAAAGTGGAAAAATGGCAAAATATTGCCTAATTCGATGATATTTTGTTTAACTCACATGAAGGAAAAGGGGATGATAAAGTCAAAATATTGCTAAATTCGATGACTTTTAATACAAAACAAAATGCAAGTAAACTTGCTTAAAAATGAAAAATTTGCGAAATTCTGAGATTTGAAGGCCAAATCACATATCGAAAGAAAACATGAAGTAGTATCAAAATATTGGTAAAAACGAATATATTTACGTAAAATCACTCTACATGAATAACGTGAAAAAAATCACAATATTACCATATTTGAGGATTTTAACTTGAAATCATAGAGCGAGGTTTCGTATTATTTAGATCCAAGAAAAGACATATGACAATGTTGTTTCCAATACAAATGATAAAAATCAATGTGTTTTCATTAGAATTAACTAAAATGTTCCTGATTTTCCGTTTATATTACCGAAGGAAGATATATACGTGAAACCGCTCTAATCCGGCTGAAACGTCGATATATGCAATAAAACAGAACTTCTACCCCCTTTTCAATATCTTACTCAGTATTTTAACGAGAAACAAATAGTTGATTGAAAATGAAGTGTTTAAGGTTAATTTCTAATCAATTATGTGTTTGCATCATTTTTATCGTATATTAAATGAATTAATAACAATAAACTGAAAATTCACAAAAACGTTGAAAAACAGCAAAATATTCCCTAAATCGATGATATTTTGTTTATATCACATAAAGGAAAAGGGGATGATAAACGTCAAAATATTGCTGAATTCGATGATTTTTAGTACGGAACAAAATGCAAGAAAACTTGCTTAAAATGCTATATAATGCAAAAATCTGAGATTAGAAGGCCATATCACATATCGTGATACTACATGAAATAGTATCGAAATATTGGTAAAAATGAATATATTTACGTAATATCAATCTACATGAAAAACGTGAAAAAAGTCATTATTATTCCTAATTTGAGGATTTTAACTTCGAATCATAGAGGGACGTTTCTTATTTTTTAAACCCTAGAAAAGACGTATAAAGATGTTGCTTCCAATACAAATGATAAAAATCAATGTTTTTTCATTAAAATTAACTTAAATGTTCCTGATTTTCGGTTTATATTTCCGATGGAAGATGTACATGTAAAACCGTTCTAATCCGGCTGAAACGTCGATATATGCAATAAAAACAGAACTTCTCCATTTTTCAATATCTTTCTCAGTATTTTAACGAGAAACAAAAAGATGATTGAAAATGAAGTATTTAAGGGTATTTTTTGATCAATTATGTATTTGCATCATTTTTATCGTATGTGTGCCTAACCAAGTATGAAGGCCAAATCACATATCGTGATACTACATGAAATAGTATCGAAATATTGGTAAAAATGAATATATTTACGTAATATCAAACTACACGAAAAACGTGAAAATAGTCATTATTATACCTAATTTGAGGATTTTAACTTCGAATCAATGAATTAATAACAATAAACTGAAAATTCACAAAAAGTGGAAAAATGGCAAAATATTGCCTAATTCGATGATATTTTGTTTAACTCACATGAAGGAAAAGGGGATGATAAAGGTCAAAATATTGCTAAATTCGATGACTTTTAATACAAAACAAAATGCAAGTAAACTTGCTTAAAAATGAAAAATTTGCGAAATTCTGAGATTTGAAGGCCAAATCACATATCGAAAGAAAACATGAAGTAGTATCAAAATATTGGTAAAAACGAATATATTTACGTAAAATCACTCTACATGAATAACGTGAAAAAAATCACAATATTACCATATTTGAGGAATTTAACTTGAAATCATAGAGCGAGGTTTCGTATTATTTAGATCCAAGAAAAGACATATGACAATGTTGTTTCCAATACAAATGATAAAAATCAATGTGTTTTCATTAGAATTAACTAAAATGTTCCTGATTTTCCGTTTATATTACCGAAGGAAGATATATACGTGAAACCGCTCTAATCCGGCTGAAACGTCGATATATGCAATAAAACAGAACTTCTACCCCCTTTTCAATATCTTACTCAGTATTTTAACGAGAAACAAATAGTTGATTGAAAATGAAGTGTTTAAGGTTAATTTCTAATCAATTATGTGTTTGCATCATTTTTATCGTATATTAAATGAATTAATAACAATAAACTGAAAATTCACAAAAACGTTGAAAAACAGCAAAATATTCCCTAAATCGATGATATTTTGTTTATATCACATAAAGGAAAAGGGGATGATAAACGTCAAAATATTGCTGAATTCGATGATTTTTAGTACGGAACAAAATGCAAGAAAACTTGCTTAAAATGCTATATAATGCAAAAATCTGAGATTAGAAGGCCATATCACATATCGTGATACTACATGAAATAGTATCGAAATATTGGTAAAAATGAATATATTTACGTAATATCAATCTACATGAAAAACGTGAAAAAAGTCATTATTATTCCTAATTTGAGGATTTTAACTTCGAATCATAGAGGGACGTTTCTTATTTTTTAAACCCTAGAAAAGACGTATAAAGATGTTGCTTCCAATACAAATGATAAAAATCAATGTTTTTTCATTAAAATTAACTTAAATGTTCCTGATTTTCGGTTTATATTTCCGATGGAAGATGTACATGTAAAACCGTTCTAATCCGGCTGAAACGTCGATATATGCAATAAAAACAGAACTTCTCCATTTTTCAATATCTTTCTCAGTATTTTAACGAGAAACAAAAAGATGATTGAAAATGAAGTATTTAAGGGTATTTTTTGATCAATTATGTATTTGCATCATTTTTATCGTATGTGTGCCTAACCAAGTATGAAGGCCAAATCACATATCGTGATACTACATGAAATAGTATCGAAATATTGGTAAAAATGAATATATTTACGTAATATCAAACTACACGAAAAACGTGAAAATAGTCATTATTATACCTAATTTGAGGATTTTAACTTCGAATCAATGAATTTATAACAATAAACTGAAAATTCACAAAAAGTGGAAAAACGGCAAAATATTGCCTAATTCGATGATATTTTGTTTAACTCACATGAAGGAAAAGGGGATGATAAAGGTCAAAATATTGCTAAATTCGATGACTTTTAATACAAAACAAAATGCAAGTAAACTTGCTTAAAAATGAAAAATTTGCGAAATTCTGAGATTTGAAGGCCAAATCACATATCGAAAGAAAACATGAAGTAGTATCAAAATATTGGTAAAAACGAATATATTTACGTAAAATCACTCTACATGAATAACGTGAAAAAAATCACAATATTACCATATTTGAGGATTTTAACTTGAAATCATAGAGCGAGGTTTCGTATTATTTAGATCCAAGAAAAGACATATGACAATGTTGTTTCCAATACAAATGATAAAAATCAATGTGTTTTCATTAGAATTAACAAAAATGTTCCTGATTTTCCGTTTATATTACTGATGGAAGATATATACGTAAAACCGCTCTAATCCGGCTGAAACGTCGATATATGCAATAAAACAGAACTTCTACCCCCTTTTCAATATCTTACTCAGTATTTTAACGAGAAACAAATAGGTGATTGAAAATGAAGTGTTTAAGGTTAATTTCTAATCAATTATGTGTTTGCATCATTTTTATCGTATATTTAATGAATTAATAACAATAAACTGAAAACTCACAAAAACGTTGAAAAACAGCAAAATATTGACTAATTCGATGATATTTTGTTTATATCACATAAAGGAAAAGGGGATGATAAACGTCAAAATATTGCTGAATTCGATGATTTTTAGTACGGAACAAAATGCAGGAAAACTTGCTTAAAATGCTATATAATGCGAAAATCTGAGATTAGAAGGCCAAATCACATATCGTGATACTACATGAAATAGTATCGAAATATTGGTAAAAATGAATATATATACGTAATATCAAACTACATGAAAAACGTGAAAAAAGACATTATTATACCTAATTTGAGGATTTTAACTTCGAATCATAGAGCGACGTTTCGTATTTTTTAAACCCTAGAAAAGACCTATAAAGATGTTGCTTCCAATACAAATGATAAAAATCAATGTGTTTTCATTAAAATTAACTTAAATGTTCCAAATTTTCGGTTTATATTACCGATGGAACATGTACACGTAAAACCGTTCTAATCCGGCTGAAACGTCGATATATGCAATAAAAACAGAACTTCTCCATTTTCAATATATTACTCAGTATTTTAACGAGAAACAAAAAGATGATTGAAAATGAAGTATTTAAGATTATTTTTTAATCAATTATGTGTTTGCATCATTTTTATCGTATGTGTGCCTAACCAAGTATGAAGGCCAAACCACATATCGTGATTCTACATGAAATAGTATCGAAATATTGGTAAAACTAATATATTTAATTAATATCAAACTACAC
>NW_027190470.1:0-36634 GCF_040958095.1 Procambarus clarkii
AATACACTACAGTGTTCACCTGTGACACCTGCAGTAATACACTACAGTGTTCACCTGTGACACCTGCAGTAATACACTACAGTGTTCAACCTGTGACACCTGCAGTAATACACTACAGTTTCACCTGTGACACCTGCAGTAATACACTACAGTGTTCACCCTGTGACACCTGCAGTAATACACTACAGTGTTCACCTGTGACACCTGCAGTAATACACTACAGTGTTCACCCATGTGACACCAGCAGTAATACACTACCGTGTTCACCCTGTGACACCTGCAGTAATACACTACAGTGTTTCACCTGTGACACCTGCAGTATACACCGACAGTGTTCACCTTGACACCTGCAGTAATACACTACAGTGTTCATCCTGTGACACCTGCAGTAATACACTACAGTGTTCACCTGTACACCTGCAGTAATACACTACAGTGTTCACCTGTGACACCTGCAGTAATACACTCCGTGTTCACCTGTGACACCTGCAGTAATACACTACATGTGTTCACCTGTGACACCTGCAGTAATACACTACAGTGTTCACCTGTGACACCTGCAGTAATACACTACTGTGTTCACCTGTGACACCTGCAGTAATACACTACAGTGTTCACCATTGACACCTGCAGTATACACTACAGTGTTCACCTGTGACACCTGCAGTAATACACTACAGTGTTCACCTGTGACACCTGCAGTAATACACTACAGTGTTCACTGTGACACCTGCAGTAATACACTACGGTGTTCACCTGTGACACCTGCAGTAATACACTACAGTGTTCACCCTGTGACACCTGCAGTAATACACTACAGTGTTCACCTGTGACACCTGCAGTAATACACTACAGTGTTCACCTGTGACACCTGCAGTAATACACTACGTTGTTCACCGGTGACACCTGCAGTAATACACTACAGTGTTCACCTGTGACACCTGCAGTAATACACTACAGTGTTCACCTGTGACACCTGCAGTAATACACTACAGTGTTCACCTGTGACACCTGCAGTAATACACTACAGTGTTCACCTGTGACACCTGCAGTAATACACTACAGTGTTCACCTGTGACACCTGCAGTAATACACTACAGGTGTTCACCTTGACACTGCAGTAATACACTACAGTGGTCACCTGTGACACCTGCAGTAATACACTACAGTGTTCACCTGTGACACCTGCAGTAATACACTACGTGTTCACCCTGTGACACCTGCAGTAATACACTACAGTGTTCACCCTGTGACACCTGCAGTAATACACTACAGTGTTCACCTGTGACACCTGCAGTAATACACTACAGGTGTTTCATCCTGTGACACCTGCAGTAATACACTACCGTGTTCACCCAGTGACACCATGCAGTAATACACTACAAGTGTTCAACCAGTGACACCTGCAGTAATACACTACAGGTGTTCATCCTGTGACACCTGCAGTAATACACTACAGTGTCACCTGTGACACCTGCAGTAATACACTACAGTGTTCACCTGTGACACCTGCAGTAATACACTACAGTGTTCACCCTAGTGACACCTGCAGGTAATACACTACAGGTGATCTCACTGTGACACCTGCAGTAATACACTACAGTGTTCATCCTGTGACACCTGCAGTAATACACTACAGTGTTCACCTGTGACCCCATGCAGTAATACACTGCAAGTGTTCAACCTAGGAACTACCTGCAGTAATACACTACAGTGTTCTCCTGTGACACCTGCAGTAATACACTACAGTGTTCACCCGTGACACCTGCAGTAATACACTACAGTGTTCACCTGTGACACCTGCAGTAATACACTACAGTGTTCACCCGTGACACCTGCAGTAATACACTACCGTGTTCACCTGTGACACCTGCAGTAATACACTACAGTGTTCACCTGTGACACCTGCAGTAATACACTACGTGTTCACCTGTGACACCTGCAGTAATACACTACAGTGTTCACCTGTGACACCTGCAGTAATACACTACAGTGTTCACCTGTGACACCTGCAGTAATACACTACAGTGTTCACCTGTGACACCTGCAGTAATACACTACAGTGTTCACCTGTGACACCTGCAGTAATACACTACAGTGTTCACCTGTGACACCTGCAGTATACACTACAGTGTTACCTGTGACACCTGCAGTAATACACTACAGTGTTCACCTATGACACCTGCAGTAATACACTACAGTGTTCACCTGTGACACCTGCAGTAATACACTACAGTGTTCACCTGTGACACCTGCAGTAATACACTACCGTGTTCACCTGGACACCTGCAGTAATACACTACAGTAGTTCACCCTGTGACACCTGCAGTAATACACTACAGCGTGTTCACTCGTGACACCTGCAGTAATACACTACAGTGTTCATCCTGTGACACCTGCAGTAATACACTACAGTGGTCACCTGTGACACCTGCAGTAATACACTACAGCGGTTCACCTGTGACACCTGCAGTAATACACTACCGTGTTCATCCTGTGACACCTGCAGTAATACACTACAGTGTTCACCCATGACACCTGCAGTAATACACTACAGTGTTCACCCATGACACCTGCAGTAATACTCTACAGTGTTCACCTGTGACACCATGCAGTAATACACTAACAGTGTTCACCTGTAACACCTGCAGTAATACACTAACAGTGTTCATCCTGTGACACCTGCAGTAATACACTACAGTGTTCACCATTGACACCAGCAGTAATACACTACAGTGTCACCTGTGACACCTGCAGTAATACACTACAGTGTTCACCTGTGACACCTGCAGTAATACACTATAGTGTTCACCCATTACACCATGCAGTATACACTACAGTGTTCACCCAGTGACACCTGCAGTAATACACTACAGTGTTCACCTGTGACACCTGCAGTAATACACTACAGTGTTCTACCTGTGACACCTGCAGTAATACACTACAGTGTTCACCTGTGACACCTGCAGTAATACACTACAGTGTTACACCTGTGACACCTGCAGTAATACACTACAGTGTTCACCTGTGAAACCTGCAGTAATACACTACAGTGTTCACCTGTGACACCTGCAGTAATACACTACAGTGTTCACCCTGTGACACCTGCAGTAATACACTACAGTGTTCACCTGTGACACCTGCAGTAATACACTACAGTGTTCACCTGTGACACCTGCAGTAATACACTACAGTGTTCACCCTGTGACACCTGCAGTAATACACTACAGTGTTCACCTGTGACACCTGCAGTAATACACTACAGTGTTCACCTGTGACACCTGCAGTAATACACTACAGTGTTCACCTGTGACACCTGCAGTAATACACTACAGTGTTCACCTGTGACACCTGCAGTAATACACTACAGTGTTCACCTGTGACACCTGCAGTAATACACTACAGTGTTCACCTGTGACACCTGCAGTAATACACTACAGTGTTCACCTGTGACACCTGCAGTAATACACTACAGTGTTCACCTGTGACACCTGCAGTAATACACTACAGTGTTCACCTGTGACACCTGCAGTAATACACTACAGTGTTCACCCTGTGACACCTGCAGTAATACACTACAGTGTTCACCTGTGACACCTGCAGTAATACACTACAGTGTTCACCTGTGACACCTGCAGTAATACACTACAGTGTTCACCTGTGACACCTGCAGTAATACACTACAGTGTTCACCTGTGACACCTGCAGTAATACACTACAGTGTTCACCTGTGACACCTGCAGTAATACACTACCGTGTTCACCTGTGACACCTGCAGTAATACACTACAGTGTTCACCTGTGACACCTGCAGTAATACACTACAGTGTTCACCTGTGACACCTGCAGTAATACACTACAGTGTTCACCTGTGACACCTGCAGTAATACACTACAGTGTTCACCTGTGACACCTGCAGTAATACACTACAGTGTTCACCTGTGACACCTGCAGTAATACACTACAGTGTTCACCTGTGACACCTGCAGTAATACACTACAGTGGTCACCTGTGACACCTGCAGTAATACACTACAGTGGTCACCTGTGACACCTGCAGTAATACTCTACAGTGTTCACCTGTTACACCTGCAGTAATACACTACAGTGTTCACCTGTGACACCTGCAGTAATACACTACAGTGTTCACCTGTGACACCTGCAGTAATACACTACAGTGTTCACCTGTGACACCTGCAGTAATACACTACAGTGTTCACCTGTGACACCTGCAGTAATACACTACAGTGTTCACCCTGTGACACCTGCAGTAATACACTACAGTGTTCACCTGTGACACCTGCAGTAATACACTACAGTGTTCACCTGTGACACCTGCAGTAATACACTACAGTGTTCACCTGTGACACCTGCAGTAATACACTACAGTGTCACCTGTGACACCTGCAGTAATACACTACAGTGTTCACCTGTGACACCTGCAGTAATACACTACAGTGTTCACCTGTGACACCTGCAGTAATACACTACAGTGTTCACCTGTGACACCTGCAGTAATACACTACAGTGTTCACCTGTGACACCTGCAGTAATACACTACAGTGTTCACCTGTGACACCTGCAGTAATACACTACAGTGTTCACCTGTGACACCTGCAGTAATACACTACAGTGTTCACCTATGACACCTGCAGTAATACACTACGTGTTCACCTATGACACCTGCAGTAATACACTACCGTGTTCACCTGTGACACCTGCAGTAATACACTACAGTGTTCACCTGTGACACCTGCAGTAATACACTACAGTGTTCACCTGTGACACCTGCAGTAATACACTACAGTGTTCACCTGTGACACCTGCAGTAATACACTACAGGGTTCACCTGTGACACCTGCAGTAATACACTACGTGTTCTCCTGTGACACCTGCAGTAATACACTACAGTGTTCACCTGTGACACCTGCAGTAATACACTACAGTGTTCACCTGTGACACCTGCAGTAATACACTACCGTGTTCACCTGTGACACCTGCAGTAATACACTACAGTGTTCACCCATGACACCTGCAGTAATACACTACAGTGTTCACCTGTGACACCTGCAGTAATACACTACAGTGTTCACCTGTGACACCAGCAGTAATACACAACAGTGTTCTCCTGTGACACCTGCAGTAATACACTACGTGTTCTCCTGTGACACCTGCAGTAATACACTACAGTGTTCACCCATGACACCATGCAGTAATACACTACAGTGTTCACCTGTGACACCTGCAGTAATACACTACAGTGTTCACCTGTGACACCTGCAGTAATACACTATAGTGTTCACCATGTACACCATGAAGTAATACACTACAGTGTTCACCCATGACTCCTGCAGTAATACTACTACAGTGTTCACCTGTGACACCTGCAGTAATACACTACAGTGTTCACCTGTGACACCTGCAGTAATACACTACAGTGTTCACCTGTGACACCTAGCAGTAATACACTACAGTGTTACCCTGTGACACCTGCAGTAATACACTACAGTGTTCACCTGTGACACCTGCAGTAATACACTACAGTGTTCACCTGTGACACCTGCAGTAATACACTACAGTGTTCACCCTGTGACACCTGCAGTAATACACTACAGTGTTCACCTGTGACACCTGCAGTAATACACTACAGTGTTCACCTGTGACACCTGCAGTAATACACTACAGTGTTCACCCTGTGACACCTGCAGTAATACACTACGTGTTCACCTGTGACACCTGCAGTAATACACTACAGTGTTCACCTGTGACACCTGCAGTAATACACTACAGTGTTCACCCTGTGACACCTGCAGTAATACACTACAGTGTTCACCTGTGACACCTGCAGTAATACACTACAGTGTTCACCTGTGACACCTGCAGTAATACACTACAGTGTTCACCTGTGACACCTGCAGTAATACACTACAGTGTTCACCTGTGACACCTGCAGTAATACACTACAGTGTTCACCTGTGACACCTGCAGTAATACACTACAGTGTTCACCCTGTGACACCTGCAGTAATACACTACAGTGTTCACCCACTGACACCTGCAGTAATACACTACAGTGTTCACCTGTGACACCAGCAGTAATACACTAACAGTGTTCTACCTGTGACACCTGCAGTAATACACTACAGTGTTCACCTGTGACACCTGCAGTAATACACTACAGTGTTCACCTGTGACACCTGCAGTAATACACTACAGTGTTCACCTGTGACACCTGCAGTAATACACTACAGTGTTCACCTGTGACACCTGCAGTAATACACTACAGTGTTCACCCTGTGACACCTGCAGTAATACACTACAGTGTTCACCTGTGACACCTGCAGTAATACACTACAGTGTTCACCTGTGACACCTGCAGTAATACACTACAGTGTTCACCTGTGACACCTGCAGTAATACACTACAGTGTTCACCTGTGACACCTGCAGTAATACACTACAGTGTTCACCTGTGACACCTGCAGTAATACACTACAGTGTTCACCTGTGACACCTGCAGTAATACACTACAGTGTTCACCTGTGACACCTGCAGTAATACACTACAGTGTTCACCTGTGACACCTGCAGTAATACACTACAGTGTTCACCTGTGACACCTGCAGTAATACACTACAGTGTTCACCTGTGACACCTGCAGTAATACACTACAGTGTTCACCTGTGACACCTGCAGTAATACACTACAGTGTTCTCCTGTGACACCTGCAGTAATACACTACAGTGTTCACCATTGACACCTGCAGTAATACACTACAGTGTTCACCCTGTGACACCTGCAGTAATACACTACAGTGTTCACCCTGTGACACCTGCAGTAATACACTACAGTGTTCTCCTGTGACACCTGCAGTAATACACTACAGTGTTCACCTGTGACACCTGCAGTAATACACTACAGTGTTCACCTGTGACACCTGCAGTAATACACTACAGTGTTCACCTGTGACACCTGCAGTAATACACTACAGTGTTCACCTGTGACACCTGCAGTAATACACTACAGTGTTCACCTGTGACACCTGCAGTAATACACTACAGTGTTCACCTGTGACACCTGCAGTAATACACTACAGTGTTCACCTGTGACACCTGCAGTAATACACTACAGTGTTCACCTGTGACACCTGCAGTAATACACTACAGTGTTCACCTGTGACACCTGCAGTAATACACTACAGTGTTCACCTGTGACACCTGCAGTAATACACTACCGTGTTCACCTGTGACACCTGCAGTAATACACTACAGTGTTCACCTGTGACACCTGCAGTAATACACTACAGTGTTCACCTGTGACACCTGCAGTAATACACTACAGTGTTCACCTGTGACACCTGCAGTAATACACTACAGTGTTCACCTGTGACACCTGCAGTAATACACTACAGTGTTCACCTGTGACACCTGCAGTAATACACTACAGTGTTCACCTGTGACACCTGCAGTAATACACTACAGTGTTCACCTGTGACACCTGCAGTAATACACTACCGTGTTCACCTGTGACACCTGCAGTAATACACTACAGTGTTCACCTGTGACACCTGCAGTAATACACTACAGTGTTCACCTGTGACACCTGCAGTAATACACTACAGTGTTCACCTGTGACACCTGCAGTAATACACTACAGTGTTCACCTGTGACACCTGCAGTAATACACTACAGTGTCACCTGTGACACCTGCAGTAATACACTACAGTGGTCACCTGTGACACCTGCAGTAATACACTACCGTGTTCTACCTGTGACACCTGCAGTAATACACTACAGTGTTCACCTGTGACACCTGCAGTAATACACTACAGTGGTTCACCTGTGACACCTGCAGTAATACACTACCGTGTTCTCCTGTGACACCTGCAGTAATACACTACAGTGTTCACCCATGTGACACCTGCAGTAATACACTACAGTGTCACCCTGTGACACCTGCAGTAATACACTACAGTGTTCACCTGTGACACCTAGCAGTAATACACTACAGTGTTCACCTGTGACACCTGCAGTAATACACTACGGTGTTCTACCTGTGACACCTGCAGTAATACACTACAGTGTTCACCTGTGACACCTGCAGTAATACACTACAGTGTTCACCTGTGACACCTGCAGTAATACACTACAGTGTTCACCTGTGACACCTGCAGTAATACACTACAGTGTTCACCTGTGACACCTGCAGTAATACACTACAGTGTTCACCTGTGACACCTGCAGTAATACCCTACAGTGTTCACCTGTGACACCTGCAGTAATACACTACAGTGTTCACCTGTGACACCTGCAGTAATACACTACAGTGTTCACCTGTGACACCTGCAGTAATACACTACAGTGTTCACCTGTGACACCTGCAGTAATACACTACAGTGTTCACCTGTGACACCTGCAGTAATACACTACAGTGTTCACCTGTGACACCTGCAGTAATACACTACAGTGTTCACCTGTGACACCTGCAGTAATACACTACAGTGTTCACCTGTGACACCTGCAGTAATACACTACAGTGTTCACCTGTGACACCTGCAGTAATACACTACAGTGTTCACCTGTGACACCTGCAGTAATACACTACAGTGTTCACCTGTGACACCTGCAGTAATACACTACAGTGTTCACCTGTGACACCTGCAGTAATACACTACAGTGTTCACCTGTGACACCTGCAGTAATACACTACAGTGTTCACCTGTGACACCTGCAGTAATACACTACAGTGTTCACCTGTGACACCTGCAGTAATACACTACAGTGTTCACCTGTGACACCTGCAGTAATACACTACAGTGTTCACCTGTGACACCTGCAGTAATACACTACAGTGTTCACCTGTGACACCTGCAGTAATACACTACAGTGTTCACCTGTGACACCTGCAGTAATACACTACAGTGTTCACCTGTGACACCTGCAGTAATACACTACAGTGTTCACCTGTGACACCTGCAGTAATACACTACAGTGTTCACCTGTGACACCTGCAGTAATACACTACAGTGTTCACCTGTGACACCTGCAGTAATACACTACAGTGTTCACCTGTGACACCTGCAGTAATACACTACAGTGTTCACCTGTGACACCTGCAGTAATACACTACAGTGTTCACCTGTGACACCTGCAGTAATACACTACAGTGTTCACCTGTGACACCTGCAGTAATACACTACAGTGTTCACCTGTGACACCTGCAGTAATACACTACAGTGTTCACCTGTGACACCTGCAGTAATACACTACAGTGTTCACCTGTGACACCTGCAGTAATACACTACAGTGTTCACCTGTGACACCTGCAGTAATACACTACAGTGTTCACCTGTGACACCTGCAGTAATACACTACAGTGTTCACCTGTGACACCTGCAGTAATACACTACAGTGTTCACCTGTGACACCTGCAGTAATACACTACAGTGTTCACCTGTGACACCTGCAGTAATACACTACAGTGTTCACCTGTGACACCTGCAGTAATACACTACAGTGTTCACCTGTGACACCTGCAGTAATACACTACAGGTGTTCACCTGTGACACCTGCAGTAATACACTACAGTGTTCACCTGTGACACCTGCAGTAATACACTACAGTGTTCACCTGTGACACCTGCAGTAATACACTACAGTGTTCACCTGTGACACCTGCAGTAATACACTACAGTGTTCACCTGTGACACCTGCAGTAATACACTACAGTGTTCACCTGTGACACCTGCAGTAATACACTACAGTGTTCACCTGTGACACCTGCAGTAATACACTACAGTGTTCACCTGTGACACCTGCAGTAATACACTACAGTGTTCACCTGTGACACCTGCAGTAATACACTACAGTGTTCACCTGTGACACCTGCAGTAATACACTACAGTGTTCACCTGTGACACCTGCAGTAATACACTACAGTGTTCACCTAGTGACACCTGCAGTAATACACTACAGTGTTCACCTGTGACACCTGCAGTAATACACTACAGTGTTCACCCATGACACCTGCAGTAATACACTACAGTGTTCACCTGTGACACCTGCAGTAATACACTACAGTGTTCACCCATTGACACCTGCAGTAATACACTACAGTGTTCACCTGTGACACCTGCAGTAATACACTACAGTGTTCACCTGTGACACCTGCAGTAATACACTACAGTGTTCACCTGTGACACCTGCAGTAATACACTACAGTGTTCACCTGTGACACCTGCAGTAATACACTACAGTGTTCACCTGTGACACCTGCAGTAATACACTACAGTGTTCACCTGTGACACCTGCAGTAATACACTACAGTGTTCACCTGTGACACCTGCAGTAATACACTACAGTGTTCACCTGTGACACCTGCAGTAATACACTACAGTGTTCTCCTGTGACACCTGCAGTAATACACTACAGTGTTCACCTGTGACACCTGCAGTAATACACTACAGTAGTCACCTGTGACACCTGCAGTAATACACTACAGCGGTCACCTTTGACACCTGAAGTAATACACTACCGTGTTCTCCTGTGACACCTGCAGTAATTCACTACAGTGGTCACCTGTGACACCTGCAGTAATACACTACAGCGGTCACCTGTGACACCTGAAGTAATACACTACCGTGTTCTCCTGTGACACCTGCAGTAATACACTACAGTGTTCACCCATGACACCTGCAGTAATACACTACAGTGTTCACCCATGACACCTGCAGTAATACTCTACAGTGTTCACCTGTGACACCAGCAGTAATACACAACAGTGTTCTCCTGTGACACCTGCAGTAATACACTAACGTGTTCTCCTGTGACACCTGCAGTAATACACTACAGTGTTCACCCATGACACCAGCAGTAATACACTACAGTGTTCACCTGTGAAACCTGCAGTAATATACTACAGTGTTCTCCTGTGACACCTGCATTAATACACTACAGTTTTCACCCATGACACCAGCAGTAATACACTACAGTGTTCACCTGTGACACCTGCAGTAATACACTACAGTGTTCACCCATGACACCTGCAGTAATACACTACCGTGTTCACCTATGACACCAGCAGTAATACACTACAGTGTTCTCCTGTGACACCTGCAGTAATACACTACAGTGTTCTCCTGTGACACCTGCAGTAATACACTACAGTGTTCACCCATGACACCAGCAGTAATACACTACAGTGTACACCCATGACACCAGCAGTAATACACTACAGTGTTCACCTGTGACACCTGCAGTAATATACTACAGTGTTCACCTGTGACACCTGCAGTAATACACTACAGTTTTCACCCATGACACCAGCAGTAATACACTACAGTGTTCACCTGTGACACCAGCAGTAATACACTACAGTGTTCTCCTGTGACACCTGCAGTAATACATTACAGTGTTCACCCATGACACCAGCAGTAATACACTACAGTGTACACCTGTGACACCAGCAGTAATACACTACAGTGTTCTCCTGTGACACCAGCAGTAATACACTACAGTGTTCACCATTGACACCTGCAGTAATACACTACAGTGTTCACCTGTGACACCTGCAGTAATACACTACAGTGTTCACCATTGACACCTGCAGTAATACACTACAGTGTTCTCCTGTGACACCTGCAGTAATACACTACAGTGTTCACCCATGACACCAGCAGTAATACACTACAGAGTTCACCCATGACACCAGCAGTAATACACTACAGTGCTCACCTGTGAAACCTGCAGTAATACACTACAGTGTTCACCTGTGACACCTGCAGTAATACACTACAGTGTTCACCTGTGACACCTGCAGTAATACACTACAGTGTTCACCCATGACACCAGCAGTAATACACTACAGTGTTCACCGATGACACCTGCAGTAATACTCTACAGTGTTCACCTGTGACACCAGCAGTAATACACTACAGTGTTCACCTGTGACACCTGCAGTAATACACTACAGTGTTCACCTGTGACACCTGCAGTAATACACTACAGTGTTCACCTGTGACACCTGCAGTAATACACTACAGTGGTCACCTGTGACACCTGCAGTAATACACTGTAGTGTTCACCTGTGACACCTGCAGTAATACACTACAGTGTTCACCTGTGACACCTGCAGTAATACACTACTGTGTTCACCTGTGACACCTGTAGTAATACACTACCCTGTTCACCTGTGACACCTGCAGTAATACACTACAGTGTTCACCTGTGACACCTGCAGTAATACACTACAGTGTTCACCTTTGACACCTGCAGTAATACACTACAGTGGTCACCTGTGACACCTGTAGTAATACACTACCGTGTTCATCCTGTGACACCTGCAGTAATACACTACCGTGTTCACCCTGTGACACCTGCAGTAATACACTACAGTGTTCACCCTGTGACACCTGCAGTAATACACTACAGTGTTCACCTAGTGACACCTGCAGTAATACACTACCGTGTTCTCCTGTGACACCTGCAGTAATACACTACAGTGTTCACCTGTGACACCTGCAGTAATACACTACAGTGTTCACCTGTGACACCTGCAGTAATACACTACAGTGTTCACCTGTGACACCTGCAGTAATACACTACAGTGTTCACCCTGTGACACCTGCAGTAATACACTACAGTGTTCACCTGTGACACCTGCAGTAATACACTACAGTGTTCACCTGTGACACCTGCAGTAATACACTACAGTGTTCACCTGTGACACCTGCAGTAATACACTACAGTGTTCACCTGTGACACCTGCAGTAATACACTACAGTGTTCACCTGTGACACCTGCAGTAATACACTACAGTGTTCACCTGTGACACCTGCAGTAATACACTACAGTGTTCACCTGTGACACCTGCAGTAATACACTACCGTGTTCACCTGTGACACCTGCAGTAATACACTACAGTGTTCACCTGTGACACCTGCAGTAATACACTACAGTGTTCACCTGTGACACCTGCAGTAATACACTACAGTGTTCACCTGTGACACCTGCAGTAATACACTACAGTGTTCACCTGTGACACCTGCAGTAATACACTACAGTGTTCACCTGTGACACCTGCAGTAATACACTACAGTGTTCACCTGTGACACCTGTAGTAATACACTACCGTGTTCACCTGTGACACCTGCAGTAATACACTACAGTGTTCACCATGTGACACCTGCAGTAATACACTACAGTGTTCACCCATGACACCTGCAGTAATACACTACAGTGGTCATCCTGTGACACCTGCAGTAATACACTACAGTGTTCACCTGTGACACCTGCAGTAATACACTACAGTGTTCACCTGTGACACCTGCAGTAATACACTACAGTGTTCACCTGTGACACCTGCAGTAATACACTACAGTGTTCATCCTGTGACACCTGCAGTAATACACTACAGTGTTCACCCTGTGACACCTGCAGTAATACACTACAGTGTTCACCTGTGACACCTGCAGTAATACACTACAGTGTTCACCTGTGACACCTGCAGTAATACACTACAGTGTTCACCTGTGACACCTGCAGTAATACACTACAGTGTTCACCTGTGACACCTGCAGTAATACACTACAGTGTTCACCCTGTGACACCTGCAGTAATACACTACAGTGTTCACCTGTGACACCTGCAGTAATACACTACAGTGTTCACCTGTGACACCTGCAGTAATACACTACAGTGTTCACCTGTGACACCTGCAGTAATACACTACAGTGTTCACCTGTGACACCTGCAGTAATACACTACAGTGTTCACCTGTGACACCTGCAGTAATACACTACAGTGTTCACCTTGACACCTGCAGTAATACACTACAGTGTTCACCTGTGACACCTGCAGTAATACACTACAGTGTTCACCTGTGACACCTGCAGTAATACACTACCGTGTTCACCTGTGACACCTGCAGTAATACACTACAGTGTTCACCTGTGACACCTGCAGTAATACACTACAGTGTTCACCTGTGACACCTGCAGTAATACACTACAGTGTTCACCTGTGACACCTGCAGTAATACACTACAGTGTTCACCTGTGACACCTGCAGTAATACACTACAGTGTTCACCTGTGACACCTGCAGTAATACACTACAGTGTTCACCTGTGACACCTGCAGTAATACACTACAGTGTTCACCTGTGACACCTGCAGTAATACACTACGGTGTTCACCTGTGACACCTGCAGTAATACACTACAGTGTTCACCTGTGACACCTGCAGTAATACACTACAGTGTTCACCCTGTGACACCTGCAGTAATACACTACAGTGTTCACCTGTGACACCTGCAGTAATACACTACAGTGTTCACCTGTGACACCTGCAGTAATACACTACAGTGTTCACCTGTGACACCTGCAGTAATACACTACAGTGTTCACCCTGTGACACCTGCAGTAATACACTACAGTGTTCACCTGTGACACCTGAAGTAATACACTACAGTGTTCACCTGTCACACCTACAGTAATACACTATAGTGTTCACCCATTACACCAGAAGTATTACACTACAGTGTTCACCCATGACTCCTGCAGTAATACTCTACAGTGTTCACCTGTGACACCAGCAGTAATACACAAGAGTGTTCTCCTGTGACACCTACAGTAATACACTACCGTGTTCTCCTGTGGCACCAGCAGTAATACACTACAGTGTTTACCCATGACACCAGCAGTAATACACTACAGTGTTCACCTGTGAAACCTGCAGTAATATACTACAGTGTTCTCCTGTGACACCTGCAGTAATACACTACAGTTTTCACCCATGACACCAGCAGTAATACACTACAGTGTTCACCTGTGACACCTGCAGTAATATACTACAGTGTTCACCCATGACACCTGCAGTAATACACTACAGTGTTCACCCATGACACCTGCAGTAATACACTACCGTGTTCACCTATGACACCAGCAGTAATACACTACAGTAATCTCCTGTGACACCTGCAGTAATACACTACAGTGTTCACCCTGTGACACCTAGCAGTAATACACTACAGTGTTCACCTGTGACACCTGCAGTAATACACTACAGTGTTCACCTGTGACACCTGCAGTAATACACTACAGTGTCACCTGTGACACCTGCAGTAATACACTACAGTGTTCACCTGTGACACCTGCAGTAATACACTACAGTGTTCACCTGTGACACCTGCAGTAATACACTACAGTGTTCACCTGTGACACCTGCAGTAATACACTACAGTGTTCACCTGTGACACCTGCAGTAATACACTACAGTGTTCACCTGTGACACCTGCAGTAATACACTACAGTGTTCACCTGTGACACCTGCAGTAATACACTACAGTGTTCACCTGTGACACCTGCAGTAATACACTACAGTGTTCACCTGTGACACCTGCAGTAATACACTACAGTGTTCACCTGTGACACCTGCAGTAATACACTACAGTGTTCACCTGTGACACCTGCAGTAATACACTACAGTGTTCACCTGTGACACCTGCAGTAATACACTACAGTGGTCACCTGTGACACCTGCAGTAATACTCTACAGTGTTCACCTGTGACACCTGCAGTAATACACTACAGTGTTCACCTGTGACACCTGCAGTAATACACTACAGTGTTCACCTGTGACACCTGTAGTAATACACTACCGTGTTCACCTGTGACACCTGCAGTAATACACTACAGTGGTCACCTGTGACACCTGCAGTAATACGCTACAGTGGTCACCTGTGACACCTGCAGTAATACGCTACAGTGGTTACCTGTGACACCTGCAGTAATACACTACAGTGTTCACCTGTGACACCTGCAGTAATACACTACAGTGTTCACCTGTGACACCTGCAGTAATACACTACTGTGGTCACCTGTGACACCTGTAGTAATACACGACCGTGTTCTCCTGTGACACCTGCAGTAATACACTACCGTGTTCACCCATGACACCAGCAGTAATACACTACAATGTTCACCCATGACACCTGCAGTAATACACTACAGTCGTCTCTTGTGACACCTGCAGTAATACACTACAGTGGTCACCTGTGACACCTGCAGAAATACACTACAGTGTTCACCTGTGACACCTGCAGTAATACACTACAGTGTTCACCCATGACACCAGCAGTAATACACTACAGTGTTCACCCATGACACCTGCAGTAATACACTACAGTGATCTCCTGTGACACCTGCAGTAATACAGTACAGTGATCTCCTGTGACACCTGCAGTAATACACTACAGTGTTCACCTGTGACCCCAGCAGTAATACACTGCAGTGTTCACCTATGACACCTGCAATAATACACTACCGTGTTCTCCTGTGACACCTGCAGTATTACACTACAGTGTTCACCCATGACACCTGCAGTAATACACTACCGTGTTCTCCTGTGACACCTGCAGTAATACACTACAGTGTTCACCCATGACACCTGCAGTAATACACTACCGTGTTCACCTGTGACACCTGCAGTAATACACTACAGTAGTCACCTGTGACACCTGCAGTAATACACTACAGCGGCCACCTGTGACACCTGAAGTAATACACTACCGTGTTCTCCTGTGACACCTGCAGTAATTCACTACAGTGGTCACCTGTGACACCTGCAGTAATACACTACAGCGGTCACCTGTGACACCTGCAGTAATTCACTACAGTGGTCACCTGTGACACCTGCAGTAATACACTACAGCGGTCACCTGTGACACCTGAAGTAATACACTACCGTGTTCTCCTGTGACACCTGCAGTAATACACTACAGTGTTCACCCATGACACCTGCAGTAATACACTACAGTGTTCACCCATGACACCTGCAGTAATACTCTACAGTGTTCACCTGTGACACCAGCAGTAATACACAACAGTGTTCTCCTGTGACACCTGCAGTAATACACTAACGTGTTCTCCTGTGACACCTGCAGTAATTCACTACAGTGTTCACCCATGACACCAGCAGTAATACACTACATTGTTCACCTGTGACACCTGAAGTAATACACTACAGTGTTCACCTGTGACACCTGCAGTAATACACTATAGTGTTCACCCATTACACCAGAAGTAATACACTACAGTGTTCACCCATGACTCCTGCAGTAATACTCTACAGTGTTCACCTGTGACACCAGCAATAATACACAACAGTGTTCTCCTGTAACACCTGCAGTAATACACTACCGTGTTCTCCTGTGGCACCAGCAGTAATACACTACAGTGTTTACCCATGACACCAGCAGTAATACACTACAGTGTTCACCTGTGAAACCTGCAGTAATATACTACAGTGTTCTCCTGTGACACCTGCATTAATACACTACAGTTTTCACCCATGACACCAGCAGTAATACACTACAGTGTTCACCTGTGACACCTACAGTAATATACTACAGTGCTCACCTGTGACACCTGCAGTAATACACTACAGTGTTTACCCATGACACCTGCAGTAATACACTACCGTGTTCACCTATGACACCAGCAGTAATACACTACAGTGTTCTCCTGTGACACCTGCAGTAATACACTACAGTGTTCACCCATGACACCAGCAGTAATACACTACAGTGTTCACCCATGACACCAGCAGTAATACACTACAGTGTTCACCTGTGACACCTGCAGTAATATACTACAGTGTTCACCTGTGACACCTGCAGTAATACACTACAGTTTTCACCCATGACACCAGCAGTAATACACTACAGTGTTCACCTGAGACACCAGCAGTAATACACTACAGTGTTCTCCTGTGACACCTGCAGTAATACATTACAGTGTTCACCCATGACACCAGCAGTAATACACTACAGTGTACACCTGTGACACCAGCAGTAATACACTACAGTGTTCTCCTGTGACACCAGCAGTAATACACTACAGTGTTCACCATTGACACCTGCAGTAATACACTACAGTGTTCACCTGTGACACCTGCAGTAATACACTACAGTGTTCACCATTGACACCTGCAGTAATACACTACAGTGTTCTCCTGTGACACCTGCAGTAATACACTACAGTGTTCACCCATGACACCAGCAGTAATACACTACAGAGTTCACCCATGACACCAGCAGTAATACACTACAGTGTTCACCTGTGAAACCTGCAGTAATACACTACAGTGTTCACCTGTGACACCTGCAGTAATACACTACAGTGTTCACCAGTGACACCTGCAGTAATACACTACAGTGTTTACCCATGACACCAGCAGTAATACACTACAGTGTTCACCGATGACACCTGCAGTAATACTTTACAGTGTTCACCTGTGACACCAGCAGTAATACACTACAGTGTTCACCTGTGACACCTGCAGTAATACACTACAGTGTTCACCTGTGACACTTGCAGTAATACACTACAGTGTTCACCTGTGACACCTGCAGTAATACACTACAGTGGTCACCTGTGACACCTGCAGTAATACAATGTAGTGTTCACCTGTGACACCTGCAGTAATACACTACAGTGTTCACCTGTGACACCTGCAGTAATACACTACTGTGTTCACCTGTGACACCTGTAGTAATACACTACCGTGTTCACCTGTGACACCTGCAGTAATACACTACAGTGTTCACCTGTGACACCTGCAGTAATACACTACAGTGTTCACCTTTGACACCTGCAGTAATACACTACAGTGGTCACCTGTGACACCTGTAGCAATACACAACCGTGTTCTCCTGTGACACCTGCAGTAATACACTACCGTGTTCACCCATGACACCAGCAGTAATACACTACAGTGTTCACCCTTGACACCTGCAGTAATACACCACAGTGTTCACCTATGACACCTGCAGTAATACACTACCGTGTTCTCCTGTGACACCTGCAGTAATACACTACAGTGGTCACCTGTGACACCTGCAGTAATACACTACCGTGTTCTCCTGTGACACCAGCAGTAATACACTACAGTGTTCTCCTGTGACACGTGCAGTAATACTCTACCGTGTTCTCCTGTGACACCTGCAGTAATACACTACAGTGGTCACCTGTGACACCTGCAGTAATACACTACAGCGGTCACCTGTGACACCTGAAGTAATACACTACCGTGTTCTCCTGTGACACCTGCAGTAATACACTACAGTGTTCACCCATGACACCTGCAGTAATACACTACAGTGTTCACCCATGACACCTGCAGTAATACTCTACAGTGTTCACCTGTGACACCAGCAGTAATACACAACAGTGTTCTCCTGTGACACCTGCAGTAATAAACTACCGTGTTCTCCTGTGACACCTGCAGTAATACACTACAGTGTTCACCTGTGACACCTGCAGTAATACACTACAGTGTTCTCCTGTGACACCTGCAGTAATACACTACCGTGTTCACCTGTGACACCTGCCGTAATACACTACCGTGTTCACCTGTGACACCTGCAGTAATACACTACCGTGTTCACCTGCGACACCTGCAGTAATACACTACAGTGTTCACCTGTGACACCTGCAGTAATACACTACAGTGTTCACCTGTGACACCTGCAGTAATACACTACAGTGTTCACCTGTGACACCTGTAGTAATACACTACCGTGTTCACCTGTGACACCTGCAGTAATACACTACAGTGGTCACCTGTGACACCTGCAGTAATACGCTACAGTGGTCACCTGTGACACCTGCAGTAATACGCTACAGTGGTCACTTGTGACACCTGCAGTAATACACTACAGTGTTCACCTGTGACACCTGCAGTAATACACTACAGTGTTCACCTGTGACACCTGCAGTAATACACTACAGTGGTCACCTGTGACACCTGTAGTAATACACAACCGTGTTCTCCTGTGACACCTGCAGTAATACACTACCGTGTTCACCCATGACACCAGCAGTAATACACTACAATGTTCACCCATGACACCTGCAGTAATACACTACAGTCGTCTCTTGTGACACCTGCAGTAATACACTACAGTGGTCACCTGTGACACCTGCAGTAATACACTACAGTGTTCACCTGTGACACCTGCAGTAATACACTACAGTGTTCACCCATGACACCAGCAGTAATACACTACAGTGTTCACCTGTGACACCAGCAGTAATACACTACAATGTTCACCCATGACACCTGCAGTAATACACTACAGTCGTCTCTTGTGACACCTGCAGTAATACACTACAGTGGTCACCTGTGACACCTGCAGTAATACACTACAGTGTTCACCTGTGACACCTGCAGTAATACACTACAGTGTTCACCCATGACACCTGCAGTAATACTCTACAGTGTTCACCTGTGACACCAGCAGTAATACACAACAGTGTTCTCCTGTGACACCTGCAGTAATACACTACCGTGTTCTCCTGTGACACCTGCAGTAATACACTACAGTGTTCACCTGTGACACCTGAAGTAATACACTACAGTGTTCTCCTGTGACACCTGCAGTAATACACTACCGTGTTCACCTGTGACACCTGCCGTAATACACTACCGTGTTCACCTGTGACACCTGCAGTAATACACTACCGTGTTCACCTGTGACACCTGCAGTAATACACTACAGTAGTCACCTGTGACACCTGCAGTAATACACTACAGTGGTCACCTGTGACACCTGCAGTAATACACTACAGTGTTCACCTGTGACACCTGCAGTAATACACTACAGTGTTCACCTGTGACACCTGCAGTAATACACTACAGTGTTCACCTGTGACACCTGCAGTAATACACTACAGTGGTCACCTGTGACACCTGCAGTAATACTCTACAGTGTTCACCTGTGACACCTGCAGTAATACACTACAGTGTTCACCTGTGACACCTGCAGTAATACACTACAGTGTTCATCTGTGACACCTGTAGTAATACACTACCGTGTTCACCTGTGACACCTGCAGTAATACACTACAGTGGTCACCTGTGACACCTGCAGTAATACGCTACAGTGGTCACCTGTGACACCTGCAGTAATACGCTACAGTGGTTACCTGTGACACCTGCAGTAATACACTACAGTGTTCTCCTGTGACACCTACAGTAATACACTACAGTGTTCACCTGTGACACCTGCAGTAATACACTACAGTCGTCACCTGTGACACCTGTAGTAATACACAACCGTGTTCTCCTGTGACACCTGCAGTAATACACTACCGTGTTCACCCATGACACCAGCAGTAATACACTACAATGTTCACCCATGACACCTGCAGTAATACACTACAGTCGTCTCTTGTGACACCTGCAGTAATACACTACAGTGGTCACCTGTGACACCTGCAGTAATACACTACAGTGTTCACCTCTGACACCTGCAGTAATACACTACAGTGTTCACCCATGACACCAGCAGTAATACACTACAGTGTTCACCCATGACACCTGCAGTAATACACTACAGTGATCTCCTGTGACACCTGCAGTAATACACTACAGTGATCTCCTGTGACACCTGCAGTAATACACTACAGTGTTCACCTGTGACCCCAGCAGTAATACACTGCAGTGTTCACCTATGACACCTGCAATAATACACTACCGTGTTCTCCTGTGACACCTGCAGTAATACACTACAGTGTTCACCCATGACACCTGCAGTAATACACTACCGTGTTCTCCTGTGACACCTGCAGTAATACACTACAGTGTTCACCCATGACACCTGCAGTAATACACTACCGTGTTCACCTGTGACACCTGCAGTAATACACTACAGTGTTCACCCATGACACCAGCAGTAATACACTACCGTGTTCTCCTGTGACACCGGCAGTAATACACTACAGTGTTCTCCTGTGACACCAGCAGTAATACACTACCGTGTTCACCTATGACACCAGCAGTAATACACTACAGTGTTCACCCTTGACACCTGCAGTAATACACCACAGTGTTCACCTATGACACCTGCAGTAATACACTACCGTGTTCTCCTGGGACACCTGCAGTAATACACTACAGTGGTCACCTGTGACACCTGCAGTAATACACTACCGTGTTCTCCTGTGACACCAGCAGTAATACACTACAGTGTTCTCCTGTGACACGTGCAGTAATACACTACCGTATTCTCCTGTGACACCTGCAGTAATACACTACAGTGGTCACCTGTGACACCTGCAGTAATACACTACAGCGGTCACCTGTGACACCTGAAGTAATACACTACCGTGTTCTCCTGTGACACCTGCAGTAATACACTACAGTGTTCACCCATGACACCTGCAGTAATACACTACAGTGTTCACCCATGACACCTGCAGTAATACTCTACAGTGTTCACCTGTGACACCAGCAGTAATACACAACAGTGTTCTCCTGTGACACCTGCAGTAATAAACTACCGTGTTCTCCTGTGACACCTGCAGTAATACACTACAGTGTTCACCTGTGACACCTGCAGTAATACACTACAGTGTTCTCCTGTGACACCTGCAGTAATACACTACCGTGTTCACCTGTGACACCTGCCGTAATACACTACCGTGTTCACCTGTGACACCTGCAGTAATACACTACCGTGTTCACCTGCGACACCTGCCGTAATACACTACAGTGTTCACCTGTGACACCTGCAGTAATACACTACAGTGTTCACCTGTGACACCTGCAGTAATACACTACAGTGTTCACCTGTGACACCTGTAGTAATACACTACCGTGTTCACCTGTGACACCTGCAGTAATACACTACAGTGGTCACCTGTGACACCTGCAGTAATACGCTACAGTGGTCACCTGTGACACCTGCAGTAATACGCTACAGTGGTCACTTGTGACACCTGCAGTAATACACTACAGTGTTCACCTGTGACACCTGCAGTAATACACTACAGTGTTCACCTGTGACACCTGCAGTAATACACTACAGTGGTCACCTGTGACACCTGTAGTAATACACAACCGTGTTCTCCTGTGACACCTGCAGTAATACACTACCGTGTTCACCCATGACACCAGCAGTAATACACTACAATGTTCACCCATGACACCTGCAGTAATACACTACAGTCGTCTCTTGTGACACCTGCAGTAATACACTACAGTGGTCACCTGTGACACCTGCAGTAATACACTACAGTGTTCACCTGTGACACCTGCAGTAATACACTACAGTGTTCACCCATGACACCAGCAGTAATACACTACAGTGTTCACCTGTGACACCAGCAGTAATACACTACAATGTTCACCCATGACACCTGCAGTAATACACTACAGTCGTCTCTTGTGACACCTGCAGTAATACACTACAGTGGTCACCTGTGACACCTGCAGTAATACACTACAGTGTTCACCTGTGACACCTGCAGTAATACACTACAGTGTTCACCCATGACACCTGCAGTAATACTCTACAGTGTTCACCTGTGACACCAGCAGTAATACACAACAGTGTTCTCCTGTGACACCTGCAGTAATACACTACCGTGTTCTCCTGTGACACCTGCAGTAATACACTACAGTGTTCACCTGTGACACCTGAAGTAATACACTACAGTGTTCTCCTGTGACACCTGCAGTAATACACTACCGTGTTCAACTGTGACACCTGCCGTAATACACTACCGTGTTCACCTGTGACACCTGCAGTAATACACTACCGTGTTCACCTGTGACACCTGCAGTAATACACTACAGTGGTCACCTGTGACACCTGCAGTAATACACTACAGTGTTCACCTGTGACACCTGCAGTAATACACTACAGTGTTCACCTGTGACACCTGCAGTAATACACTACAGTGTTCACCTGTGACACCTGCAGTAATACACTACAGTGGTCACCTGTGACACCTGCAGTAATACTCTACAGTGTTCACCTGTGACACCTGCAGTAATACACTCTAGTGTTCACCTGTGACACCTGCAGTAATACACTACAGTGTTCACCTGTGACACCTGTAGTAATACACTACCGTGTTCACCTGTGACACCTGCAGTAATACACTACAGTGGTCACCTGTGACACCTGCAGTAATACGCTACAGTGGTCACCTGTGACACCTGCAGTAATACGCTACAGTGGTTACCTGTGACACCTGCAGTAATACACTACAGTGTTCTCCTGTGACACCTACAGTAATACACTACAGTGTTCACCTGTGACACCTGCAGTAATACACTACAGTGGTCACCTGTGACACCTGTAGTAATACACAACCGTGTTCTCCTGTGACACCTGCAGTAATACACTACCGTGTTCACCCATGACACCAGCAGTAATACACTACAATGTTCACCCATGACACCTGCAGTAATACACTACAGTCGTCTCTTGTGACACCTGCAGTAATACACTACAGTGGTCACCTGTGACACCTGCAGTAATACACTACAGTGTTCACCTCTGACACCTGCAGTAATACACTACAGTGTTCACCCATGACACCAGCAGTAATACACTACAGTGTTCACCCATGACACCTGCAGTAATACACTACAGTGATCTCCTGTGACACCTGCAGTAATACACTACAGTGATCTCCTGTGACACCTGCAGTAATACACTACAGTGTTCACCTGTGACCCCAGCAGTAATACACTGCAGTGTTCACCTATGACACCTGCAATAATACACTACCGTGTTCTCCTGTGACACCTGCAGTAATACACTACAGTGTTCACCCATGACACCTGCAGTAATACACTACCGTGTTCTCCTGTGACACCTGCAGTAATACACTACAGTGTTCACCCATGACACCTGCAGTAATACACTACCGTGTTCACCTGTGACACCTGCAGTAATACACTAAAGTGTTCACCCATGACACCAGCAGTAATACACTACCGTGTTCTCCTGTGACACCGGCAGTAATACACTACAGTGTTCTCCTGTGACACCAGCAGTAATACACTACCGTGTCCACCTATGACACCTGCAGTAATACATTACCGTGCTCACCTATGACACCTCCAGTAATACACTACCGTGTTCACCTGTGACACCTGCAGCAATACACTAAAGTGTTCTCCTGTGACACCATCAGTAATACACTACCGTGTTCACCTGTGACACCTGCAGTAATACACTACAGTAGTCACCTGTGACACCTGCAGTAATACACTACAGCGGTCACCTTTGACACCTGAAGTAATACACTACCGTGTTCTCCTGTGACACCTGCAGTAATTCACTACAGTGGTCACCTGTGACACCTGCAGTAATACACTACAGCGGTCACCTGTGACACCTGAAGTAATACACTACCGTGTTCTCCTGTGACACCTGCAGTAATACACTACAGTGTTCACCCATGACAACTGCAGTAATACACTACAGTGTTCACCCATGACACCTGCAGTAATACTCTACAGTGTTCACCTGTGACACCAGCAGTAATACACAACAGTGTTCTCCTGTGACACCTGCAGTAATACACTAACGTGTTCTCCTGTGACACCTGCAGTAATACACTACAGTGTTCACCCATGACACCAGCAGTAATACACTACAGTGTTCACCTGTGAAACCTGCAGTAATATACTACAGTGTTCTCCTGTGACACCTGCATTAATACACTACAGTTTTCACCCATGACACCAGCAGTAATACACTACAGTGTTCACCTGTGACACCTGCAGTAATACACTACAGTGTTCACCCATGACACCTGCAGTAATACACTACCGTGTTCACCTATGACACCAGCAGTAATACACTACAGTGTTCTCCTGTGACACCTGCAGTAATACACTACAGTGTTCTCCTGTGACACCTGCAGTAATACACTACAGTGTTCACCCATGACACCAGCAGTAATACACTACAGTGTTCACCCATGACACCAGCAGTAATACACTACAGTGTTCACCTGTGACACCTGCAGTAATATACTACAGTGTTCACCTGTGACACCTGCAGTAATACACTACAGTTTTCACCCATGACACCAGCAGTAATACACTACAGTGTTCACCTGTGACACCAGCAGTAATACACTACAGTGTTCTCCTGTGACACCTGCAGTAATACATTACAGTGTTCACCTATGACACCAGCAGTAATACACTACAGTGTACACCTGTGACACCAGCAGTAATACACTACAGTGTTCTCCTGTGACACCAGCAGTAATACACTACAGTGTTCACCATTGACACCTGCAGTAATACACTACAGTGTTCACCTGTGACACCTGCAGTAATACACTACAGTGTTCACCATTGACACCTGCAGTAATACACTACAGTGTTCTCCTGTGACACCTGCAGTAATACACTACAGTGTTCACCCATGACACCAGCAGTAATACACTACAGAGTTCACCCATGACACCAGCAGTAATACACTACAGTGTTCACCTGTGAAACCTGCAGTAATACACTACAGTGTTCACCTGTGACACCTGCAGTAATACACTACAGTGTTCACCTGTGACACCTGCAGTAATACAATACAGTGTTCACCTGTGACACCTGCAGTAATACACTACAGTAGTCACCTGTGACACCTGCAGTAATACACTGTAGTGTTCACCTGTGACACCTGCAGTAATACACTACAGTGTTCACCTGTGACACCTGCAGTAATACACTACTGTGTTCACCTGTGACACCTGTAGTAATACACTACCCTGTTCACCTGTGACACCTGCAGTAATACACTACAGTGTTCACCTGTGACACCTGCAGTAATACACTACAGTGTTCACCTTTGACACCTGCAGTAATACACTACTGTGGTCACCTGTGACACCTGTAGTAATACACAACCGTGTTCTCCTGTGACACCTGCAGTAATACACTACCGTGTTCACCCATGACACCAGCAGTAATACACTACAGTGTTCACCCTTGACACCTGCAGTAATACACCACAGTGTTCACCTATGACACCTGCAGTAATACACTACCGTGTTCTCCTGTGACACCAGCAGTAATACACTACAGTGTTCTCCTGTGACACGTGCAGTAATACACTACCGTGTTCTCCTGTGACACCTGCAGTAATACACTACAGTGGTCACCTGTGACATCTGCCGTAATACACTACAGCGGTCACCTGTGACACCTGAAGTAATACACTACCGTGTTCTCCTGTGACACCTGCAGTAATACACTACAGTGTTCACCCATGACACCTGCAGTAATACACTACAGTGTTCACCCATGACACCTGCAGTAATACTCTACAGTGTTCACCTGTGACACCAGCAGTAATACACAACAGTGTTCTCCTGTGACACCTGCAGTAATAAACTACCGTGTTCTCCTGTGACACCTGCAGTAATACACTACAGTGTTCACCTGTGACACCTGCAGTAATACACTACAGTGTTCTCCTGTGACACCTGCAGTAATACACTACCGTGTTCACCTGTGACACCTGCCGTAATACACTACCGTGTTCACCTGTGACACCTGCAGTAATACACTACCGTGTTCACCTGTGACACCTGCAGTAATACACTACCGTGTTCACCTGCGACACCTGCAGTAATACACTACAGTGTTCACCTGTGACACCTGCAGTAATACACTACAGTGTTCACCTGTGACACCTGCAGTAATACACTACAGTGTTCACCTGTGACACCTGTTGTAATACACTACCGTGTTCACCTGTGACACCTGCAGTAATACACTACAGTGGTCACATGTGACACCTGCAGTAATACGCTACAGTGGTCACCTGTGACACCTGCAGTAATACGCTACAGTGGTCACCTGTGACACCTGCAGTAATACACTACAGTGTTCACCTGTGACACCTGCAGTAATACACTACAGTGTTCACCTGTGACACCTGCAGTAATACACTACAGTGGTCACCTGTGACACCTTTAGTAATACACAACCGTGTTCTCCTGTGACACCTGCAGTAATACACTACCGTGTTCACCCATGACACCAGCAGTAATACACTACAATGTTCACCCATGACACCTGCAGTAATACACTACAGTCGTCTCTTGTGACACCTGCAGTAATACACTACAGTGGTCACCTGTGACACCTGCAGTAATACACTACAGTGTTCACCTGTGACACCTGCAGTAATACACTACAGTGTTCACCCATGACACCAGCAGTAATACACTACAGTGTTCACCCATGACACCTGCAGTAATACACTACAGTGATCTCCTGTGACACCTGCAGTAATACACTACAGTGATCTCCTGTGACACCTGCAGTAATACACTACAGTGTTCACCTGTGACCCCAGCAGTAATACACTGCAGTGTTCACCTATGACACCTGCAATAATACACTACCGTGTTCTCCTGTGACACCTGCAGTAATACACTACAGTGTTCACCCATGACACCTGCAGTAATACACTATCGTGTTCTCCTGTGACACCTGCAGTAATACACTACAGTGTTCACCCATGACACCTGCAGTAATACACTACCGTGTTCACCTGTGACACCTGCAGTAATACACTACAGTGTTCACCCATGACACCAGCAGTAATACACTACCGTGTTCTCCTGTGACACCTGCAGTAATACACTATAGTGTTCTCCTGTGACACCAGCAGTAATACACTACCGTGTTCACCTATGACACCTGCAGTAATACACTACCGTGCTCACCTATGACACCTGCAGTAATACACTACCGTGTTCTCCTGTGACACCTGCAGTAATACACTACCGTGTTTACCTATGACACCTGCAGTAATACACTACCGTGTTCACCTGTGACACCTGCAGCAATACACTACAGTGTTCTCCTGTGACACCAGCAGTAATACACTACCGTGTTCACCTGTAACACCTGCAGTAATACACTACAGTAGTCACCTGTGACACCTGCAGTAATACACTACAGCGGTCACTTGTGACACCTGAAGTAATACACTACCGTGTTCTCCTGTGACACCTGCAGTAATACACTACAGTGGTCACCTGTGACACCTGCAGTAATACACTACAGCGGTCACCTGTGACACCTGAAGTAATACACTACCGTGTTCTCCTGTGACACCTGCAGTAATACACTACAGTGTTCACCCATGACACCTGCAGTAATACACTACAGTGCTCACCCATGACACCTGCAGTAATACTCTACAGTGTTCACCTGTGACACCAGCAGTAATACACAACAGTGTTCTCCATTACACCTGCAGTAATACACTAACGTGTTCTCCTGTGACACCTGCAGTAATACACTACAGTGTTCACCCATGACACCAGCAGTAATACACTACAGTGTTCACCTGTGACACCTGAAGTAATACACTACAGTGTTCACCTGTCACACCTGCAGTAATACACTATAGTGTTCACCCATTACACCAGAAGTATTACACTACAGTGTTCACCCATGACTCCTGCAGTAATACTCTACAGTGTTCACCTGTGACACCAGCAGTAATACACAACAGTGTTCTCCTGTGACACCTACAGTAATACACTACCGTGTTCTCCTGTGGCACCAGCAGTAATACACTACAGTGTTTACCCATGACACCAGCAGTAATACACTACAGTGTTCACCTGTGAAACCTGCAGTAATATACTACAGTGTTCTCCTGTGACACCTGCAGTAATACACTACAGTTTTCACCCATGACACCAGCAGTAATACACTACAGTGTTCACCTGTGACACCTGCAGTAATATACTACAGTGTTCACCTGTGACACCTGCAGTAATACACTACAGTGTTCACCCATGACACCTGCAGTAATACACTACCGTGTTCACCTATGACACCAGCAGTAATACACTACAGTGTTCTCCTGTGACACCTGCAGTAATACACTACAGTGTTCACCCATGACACCAGCAGTAATACACTACAGTGTTCTCCTGTGACACGTGCAGTAATACACTACCGTGTTCTCCTGTGACACCTGCAGTAATACACTACAGTGGTCACCTGTGACACCTGCAGTAATACACTACAGCGGTCACCTGTGACACCTGAAGGAATACACTACCGTGTTCTCCTGTGACACCTGCAGTAATACACTACAGTGTTCACCCATGACACTTGCAGTAATACACTACAGTGTTCACCCATGACACCAGCAGTAATACACTGCAGTGTTCACCTATGACACCTGCAATAATACACTACCGTGTTCTCCTGTGACACCTGCAGTAATACACTACAGTGTTCACCCATGACACCTGCAGTAATACACTACCGTGTTCTCCTGTGACACCTGCAGTAATACACTACAGTGTTCACCCATGACACCTGCAGTAATACACTACCGTGTTCACCTGTGACACCTGCAGTAATACACTACAGTGTTCACCCATGACACCAGCAGTAATACACTACCGTGTTCTCCTGTGACACCTGCAGTAATACACTATAGTGTTCTCCTGTGACACCAAAAGTAATACACTACCGTGTTCACCTATGACACCTGCATTAATACACTACCGTGCTCACCTATGACACCTGCAGTAATACACTACCGTGTTCTCCTGTGACACCTGCAGTAATACACTACCGTGTTTACCTATGACACCTGCAGTAATACACTACCGTGCTCACCTATGACACCTGCAGTAATACACTACCGTGTTCACCTGTGACACCTGCAGCAATACACTACAGTGTTCTCCTGTGACACCAGCAGTAATACACTACCGTGTTCACCTGTAACACCTGCAGTAATACACTACAGTAGTCACCTGTGACACCTGCAGTAATACACTACAGCGGTCACTTGTGACACCTGAAGTAATACACTACCGTGTTCTCCTGTGACACCTGCAGTAATACACTACAGTGGTCACCTGTGACACCTGCAGTAATACACTACAGCGGTCACCTGTGACACCTGAAGTAATACACTACCGTGTTCTCCTGTGACACCTGCAGTAATACACTACAGTGTTCACCCATGACACCTGCAGTAATACACTACAGTGCTCACCCATGACACCTGCAGTAATACTCTACAGTGTTCACCTGTGACACCAGCAGTAATACACAACAGTGTTCTCCATTACACCTGCAGTAATACACTAACGTGTTCTCCTGTGACACCTGCAGTAATACACTACAGTGTTCACCCATGACACCAGCAGTAATACACTTCAGTGTTCACCTGTGACACCTGAAGTAATACTCTACAGTGTTCACCTGTGACACCAGCAGTAATACACAACAGTGTTCTCCATTACACCTGCAGTAATACACTAACGTGTTCTCCTGTGACACCTGCAGTAATACACTACAGTGTTCACCCATGACACCAGCAGTAATACACTACAGTGTTCACCTGTGACACCTGAAGTAATACACTACAGTGTTCACCTGTCACACCTGCAGTAATACACTATAGTGTTCACCCATTACACCAGAAGTATTACACTACAGTGTTCACCCATGACTCCTGCAGTAATACTCTACAGTGTTCACCTGTGACACCAGCAGTAATACACAACAGTGTTCTCCTGTGACACCTACAGTAATACACTACCGTGTTCTCCTGTGGCACCAGCAGTAATACACTACAGTGTTTACCCATGACACCAGCAGTAATACACTACAGTGTTCACCTGTGAAACCTGCAGTAATATACTACAGTGTTCTCCTGTGACACCTGCAGTAATACACTACAGTTTTCACCCATGACACCAGCAGTAATACACTACAGTGTTCACCTGTGACACCTGCAGTAATATACTACAGTGTTCACCTGTGACACCTGCAGTAATACACTACAGTGTTCACCCATGACACCTGCAGTAATACACTACCGTGTTCACCTATGACACCAGCAGTAATACACTACAGTGTTCTCCTGTGACACCTGCAGTAATACACTACAGTGTTCACCCATGACACCAGCAGTAATACACTACAGTGTTCTCCTGTGACACGTGCAGTAATACACTACCGTGTTCTCCTGTGACACCTGCAGTAATACACTACAGTGGTCACCTGTGACACCTGCAGTAATACACTACAGCGGTCACCTGTGACACCTGAAGGAATACACTACCGTGTTCTCCTGTGACACCTGCAGTAATACACTACAGTGTTCACCCATGACACTTGCAGTAATACACTACAGTGTTCACCCATGACACCAGCAGTAATACACTGCAGTGTTCACCTATGACACCTGCAATAATACACTACCGTGTTCTCCTGTGACACCTGCAGTAATACACTACAGTGTTCACCCATGACACCTGCAGTAATACACTACCGTGTTCTCCTGTGACACCTGCAGTAATACACTACAGTGTTCACCCATGACACCTGCAGTAATACACTACCGTGTTCACCTGTGACACCTGCAGTAATACACTACAGTGTTCACCCATGACACCAGCAGTAATACACTACCGTGTTCTCCTGTGACACCTGCAGTAATACACTATAGTGTTCTCCTGTGACACCAAAAGTAATACACTACCGTGTTCACCTATGACACCTGCATTAATACACTACCGTGCTCACCTATGACACCTGCAGTAATACACTACCGTGTTCTCCTGTGACACCTGCAGTAATACACTACCGTGTTTACCTATGACACCTGCAGTAATACACTACCGTGCTCACCTATGACACCTGCAGTAATACACTACCGTGTTCACCTGTGACACCTGCAGCAATACACTACAGTGTTCTCCTGTGACACCAGCAGTAATACACTACCGTGTTCACCTGTAACACCTGCAGTAATACACTACAGTAGTCACCTGTGACACCTGCAGTAATACACTACAGCGGTCACTTGTGACACCTGAAGTAATACACTACCGTGTTCTCCTGTGACACCTGCAGTAATACACTACAGTGGTCACCTGTGACACCTGCAGTAATACACTACAGCGGTCACCTGTGACACCTGAAGTAATACACTACCGTGTTCTCCTGTGACACCTGCAGTAATACACTACAGTGTTCACCCATGACACCTGCAGTAATACACTACAGTGCTCACCCATGACACCTGCAGTAATACTCTACAGTGTTCACCTGTGACACCAGCAGTAATACACAACAGTGTTCTCCATTACACCTGCAGTAATACACTAACGTGTTCTCCTGTGACACCTGCAGTAATACACTACAGTGTTCACCCATGACACCAGCAGTAATACACTTCAGTGTTCACCTGTGACACCTGAAGTAATACACTACAGTGTTCACCTGTCACACCTGCAGTAATACACTATAGTGTTCACCCATTACACCAGAAGTATTACACTACAGTGTTCACCCATGACTCCTGCAGTAATACTCTACAGTGTTCACCTGTGACACCAGCAGTAATACACAACAGTGTTCTCCTGTGACACCTACAGTAATACACTACCGTGTTCTCCTGTGGCACCAGCAGTAATACACTACAGTGTTTACCCATGACACCAGCAGTAATACACTACAGTGTTCACCTGTGAAACCTGCAGTAATATACTACAGTGTTCTCCTGTGACACCTGCAGTAATACACTACAGTTTTCACCCATGACACCAGCAGTAATACACTACAGTGTTCACCTGTGACACCTGCAGTAATATACTACAGTGTTCACCTGTGACACCTGCAGTAATACACTACAGTGTTCACCCATGACACCTGCAGTAATACACTACCGTGTTCACCTATGACACCAGCAGTAATACACTACAGTGTTCTCCTGTGACACCTGCAGTAATACACTACAGTGTTCACCCATGACACCAGCAGTAATACACTACAGTGTTCTCCTGTGACACGTGCAGTAATACACTACCGTGTTCTCCTGTGACACCTGCAGTAATACACTACAGTGGTCACCTGTGACACCTGCAGTAATACACTACAGCGGTCACCTGTGACACCTGAAGGAATACACTACCGTGTTCTCCTGTGACACCTGCAGTAATACACTACAGTGTTCACCCATGACACTTGCAGTAATACACTACAGTGTTCACCCATGACACCAGCAGTAATACACTGCAGTGTTCACCTATGACACCTGCAATAATACACTACCGTGTTCTCCTGTGACACCTGCAGTAATACACTACAGTGTTCACCCATGACACCTGCAGTAATACACTACCGTGTTCTCCTGTGACACCTGCAGTAATACACTACAGTGTTCACCCATGACACCTGCAGTAATACACTACCGTGTTCACCTGTGACACCTGCAGTAATACACTACAGTGTTCACCCATGACACCAGCAGTAATACACTACCGTGTTCTCCTGTGACACCTGCAGTAATACACTATAGTGTTCTCCTGTGACACCAAAAGTAATACACTACCGTGTTCACCTATGACACCTGCATTAATACACTACCGTGCTCACCTATGACACCTGCAGTAATACACTACCGTGTTCTCCTGTGACACCTGCAGTAATACACTACCGTGTTTACCTATGACACCTGCAGTAATACACTACCGTGCTCACCTATGACACCTGCAGTAATACACTACCGTGTTCACCTGTGACACCTGCAGCAATACACTACAGTGTTCTCCTGTGACACCAGCAGTAATACACTACCGTGTTCACCTGTAACACCTGCAGTAATACACTACAGTAGTCACCTGTGACACCTGCAGTAATACACTACAGCGGTCACTTGTGACACCTGAAGTAATACACTACCGTGTTCTCCTGTGACACCTGCAGTAATACACTACAGTGGTCACCTGTGACACCTGCAGTAATACACTACAGCGGTCACCTGTGACACCTGAAGTAATACACTACCGTGTTCTCCTGTGACACCTGCAGTAATACACTACAGTGTTCACCCATGACACCTGCAGTAATACACTACAGTGCTCACCCATGACACCTGCAGTAATACTCTACAGTGTTCACCTGTGACACCAGCAGTAATACACAACAGTGTTCTCCATTACACCTGCAGTAATACACTAACGTGTTCTCCTGTGACACCTGCAGTAATACACTACAGTGTTCACCCATGACACCAGCAGTAATACACTACAGTGTTCACCTGTGACACCTGAAGTAATACACTACAGTGTTCACCTGTGACACCTGCAGTAATACACTATAGTGTTCACCCATTACACCAGAAGTATTACACTACAGTGTTCACCCATGACTCCTGCAGTAATACTCTACAGTGTTCACCTGTGACACCAGCAGTAATACACAACAGTGTTCTCCTGTGACACCTACAGTAATACACTACCGTGTTCTCCTGTGGCACCAGCAGTAATACACTACAGTGTTTACCCATGACACCAGCAGTAATACACTACAGTGTTCACCTGTGAAACCTGCAGTAATATACTACAGTGTTCTCCTGTGACACCTGCAGTAATACACTACAGTTTTCACCCATGACACCAGCAGTAATACACTACAGTGTTCACCTGTGACACCTGCAGTAATATACTACAGTGTTCACCTGTGACACCTGCAGTAATACACTACAGTGTTCACCCATGACACCTGCAGTAATACACTACCGTGTTCACCTATGACACCAGCAGTAATACACTACAGTGTTCTCCTGTGACACCTGCAGTAATACACTACAGTGTTCACCCATGACACCAGCAGTAATACACTACAGTGTTCTCCTGTGACACGTGCAGTAATACACTACCGTGTTCTCCTGTGACACCTGCAGTAATACACTACTGTGGTCACCTGTGACACCTGCAGTAATACACTACAGCGGTCACCTGTGACACCTGAAGTAATACACTACCGTGTTCTCCTCTGACACCTGCAGTAATACACTACAGTGTTCACCCATGACACTTGCAGTAATACACTACAGCGTTCACCCATGACACCTGCAGTAATACTCTACAGTGTTCACCTGTGACACCAGCAGTAATACACAACAGTGTTCTCCTGTGACACCTGCAGTAATAAACTACCGTGTTCTCCTGTGACACCTGCAGTAATACACTACAGTGTTCACCTGTGACACCTGCAGTAATACACTACAGTGTTCTCCTGTGACACCTGCAGTAATACACTACCGTGTTCACCTGTGACACCTGCCGTAAAACACTACCGTGTTCACCTGTGACACCTGCAGTAATACACTACCGTGTTCACCTGTGACACCTGCAGTAATACACTACAGTGTTCACCTGTGACACCTGCAGTAATACACTACAGTGTTCACCTGTGACACCTGCAGTAATACACTACAGTGTTCACCTGTGACACCTGTAGTAATACACTACCGTGTTCACCTGTGACACCTCCAGTAATACACTACAGTGGTCACCTGTGATACCTGCAGTAATACGCTACAGTGGTCACCTGTGACACCTGCAGTAATAGGCTACAGTGGTCACCTGTGACACCTGCAGTAATACACTACAGTGTTCACCTGTGACACCTGCAGTAATACACTACAGTGTTCACCTGTGACACCTGCAGTAATACACTACAGTGGTCACCTGTGACACCTGTAGTAATACACAACCGTGTTCTCCTGTGACACCTGCAGTAATACACTACCGTGTTCACCCATGACACCAGCAGTAATACACTACAATGTTCAACCATGACACCTGCAGTAATACACTACAGTCGTCTCTTGTGACACCTGCAGTAATACACTACAGTGGTCACCTGTGACACCTGCAGTAATACACTACAGTGTTCGCCTGTGACACCTGCAGTAATACACTACAGTGTTCACCCATGACACCTGCAGTAATACACTACAGTGATCTCCTGTGACACCTGCAGT
>NW_027190471.1:0-36629 GCF_040958095.1 Procambarus clarkii
ATTCTGAGATTTGAAGGCCAAATCACATATCGTGATACTACATGAAATAGTATCGAAATATTGGTAAAATGGATATATTTACGTAATATCAAACTACATGAAAATCGTGAAAAAAGTCACTATATAACCATATTTGAGGATTTTAACTTCAAATCATAGAGCGAGGTTTCGTATTATTTAGATCCAAGAAAAGACATATGACAATGTTGTTTCCAATACAAATGATAAAAAACAATGTGTTTTCATTAGAATTAACTATAATGTTCATCTTCCATCGTTAATATAAACGGAAAATCAAGAACATTATAGTTAATTCTAATGAAAACACATTGTTTTTTCTCATTTGTATTGGAAACAACATTGTCATATGTCTTTTCTTGGATCTAAATAATACGAAACCTCGCTCTATGATTTGAAGTTAAAATCCTCAAATATGGTTATATAGTGACTTTTTTCACGTTTTTCATGTAGTTTGATATTACGTAAATATATTCATTTTTACCAATATTTCGATACTATTTCATGTAGTATCACGATATGTAATTTGGCCTTCAAATCTCAGAATTTCGCATAATATTGCATTTTAAGCCAGTTTTCTTGCATTTTGTTTCGTACGAAAAATCATCGAATTTAGCAATATTTTAACGTTTATCATCTCCTTTTCCTTCATGTGATTTAAACAAAATATCATCGAATTAGGCAATATTTTGCCGTTTTCCACGTTTTTGTGAATTTTCCATCCATGGGTATTAATTCATATATATATACGATAAAAATGATGCAAACACATAATTGATTAGATAATAACCTTAAATACTTTATTTTCAATCATCTATTTGTTTCTCGTTAAAATACTGAGTAAGATGTTGAAAAGGGGAGAAGTTCGGTTTTTATTGCATATATCGACGTTTCAGCCGGATTAGAGCGGTTTTACGTGTACATCTTCCCTCGTTAATATAAACGGAAAATCATGAACATTATAGTTAATTCTAATGAAAACACATTGTTTTTTATCATTTGTATTGGAAACAACATTGTCATATGTCTTTTCTTGGAACTAAATAATACGAAACCTCGCTCTATGATTTGAAGTTAAAATCCTCAAATATGGTTATATAGTGACTTTTTTCACGTTTTTCATGTAGTTTGATATTACGTAAATATATCCATTTTACCAATATTTCGATACTATTTCATGTAGTATCACGATATGTGATTTGGCCTTCAAATCTCAGAATTTCGCATAATATTGCATTTTAAGCAAGTTTTCTTGCATTTTGCTTCGTACGAAAAATCATCGAATTTAGCAATATTTTAACGTTTATCATCTCCTTTTCCTTCATGTGATTAGGCAATATTTTGCCGTTTTCCACGTTTTTGTGAATTTTCCGTCCATGGGTATTAATTCATATATATATACGATAAAAATGATGCAAACACATAATTGATTAGATAATAACATTAAATACTTCATTTTCAATCATCTATTTGTTTCTCGTTAAAATACTGAATAAGATATTGAAAAGGGGAGAAGTTCGGTTTTTATTGCATATATCGACGTTTCCGCCGGATTAGAGCGGTTTTACGTGTACATCTTCCATCGTTAATATAAACGGAAAATCAAGAACATTATAGTTAATTCTAATGAAAACACATTGTTTTTTATCATTTGTATTGGAAACAACATTGTCATATGTCTTTTCTTGGAACTAAATAATACGAAACCTCGCTCTATGATTTGAAGTTAAAATCCTCAAATATGGTTATATAGTGACTTTTTTCACGTTTTTCATGTAGTTTGATATTACGTAAATATATTCATTTTTACCAATATTTCGATACTATTTCATGTAGTATCACGATATGTGATTTGGCCTTCAAATCTCAGAATTTCGCATAATATTGCATTTTAGGCAAGTTTTCTTGCATTTTGTTTCGTACGAAAAATCATCGAATATAGCAATATTTTGACGTTTATCATCTCCTTTTCCTTCATGTGATTTAAACAAAATATCATCGAATTAGGCAATATTTTGCCGTTTTCCACGTTTTTGTGAATTTTCAGTCTATGGGTTTTAATTCATATATATATACGATAAAAATGATGCAAACACATAATTGATTAGATAATAACCTTAAATACTTCATTTTCAATCATCTATTTGTTTCTCGTTAAAATACTGAGTAAGATATTGAAAGGGGAGAAGTTCGGTTTTTATTGCATATATCGACGTTTCAGCCGGATTAGTACGGTTTTACGTGTACATCTTCCATCGTTAATATAAACGGAAAATCAAGAACATTATAGTTAATTCTAATGAAAACACATTGTTTTTTCTCATTTGTATTGGAAACAACATTGTCATATGTCTTTTCTTGGAACTAAATAATACGAAACCTCGCTCTATGATTTGAAGTTAAAATCCTCAAATATGGTTATATAGTGACTTTTTCACGTTTTTCATGTAGTTTGATATTACGTAAATATATTCATTTTTACCAATATTTCGATACTATTTCATGTAGTATCACGATATGTGATTTGGCCTTCAAATCTCAGAATTTCGCATAATATTGCATTTTAAGCAAGTTTTCTTGCATTTTGCTTCGTACGAAAAATCATCGAATTTAGCAATATTTTAACGTTTATCATCTCATTTTCCTTCATGTGATTTAAACAAAATATCATCGAATTAGGCAATATTTTGCCGTTTTCCACGTTTTTGTGAATTTTCCGTCCATGGGTATTAATTCATATATATATACGATAAAAATGATGCAAACACATAATTGATTAGATAATAACCTTAAATACTTCATTTCCAATCATCTATTTGTTTCTCGTTAAAATACTGAGTAAGATATTGAAAAGGGGAGAAGTTCGGTTTTTATTGCATATATCGACGTTTCAGCCGGATTAGAGCGGTTTTACGTGTACATCTTCCATCGTTAATATAAACGGAAAATCAAGAACTTTATAGTTAATTCTAATGAAAACACATTGTTTTTTATCATTTGTATTGGAAACAACATTGTCATATGTCTTTTCTTGGATCTAAATAATACGAAACCTCGCTCTATGATTTGAAGTTAAAATCCTCAAATATGGTTATATAGTGACTTTTTTCACGTTTTTCATGTAGTTTGATATTACGTAAATATATTCATTTTTACCAATATTTCGATACTATTTCATGTAGTATCACGATATGTAATTTGGCCTTCAAATCTCAGAATTTCGCATAATATTGCATTTTAAGCCAGTTTTCTTGCATTTTGTTTCGTACGAAAAATCATCGAATTTAGCAATATTTTAACGTTTATCATCTCCTTTTCCTTCATGTGATTTAAACAAAATATCATCGAATTAGGCAATATTTTGCCGTTTTCCACGTTTTTGTGAATTTTCCGTCCATGGGTCGTATATATATATATTCATATATATATACGATAAAAATGATGCAAACACATAATTGATTAGATAATAACCTTAAATACTTCATTTTCAATCATCTATTTGTTTCTCGTTAAAATACTGAGTAAGATGTTGAAAAGGGGAGAAGTTCGGTTTTTATTGCATATATCGACGTTTCAGCCGGATTAGAGCGGTTTTACGTGTACATCTTCCCTCGTTAATATAAACGGAAAATCATGAACATTATAGTTAATTCTAATGAAAACACATTGTTTTTTATCATTTGTATTGGAAACAACATTGTCATATGTCTTTTCTTGGAACTAAATAATACGAAACCTCGCTCTATGATTTGAAGTTAAAATCCTCAAATATGGTTATATAGTGACTTTTTCACGTTTTTCATGTAGTTTGATATTACGTAAATATATCCATTTTACCAATATTTCGATACTATTTCATGTAGTATCACGATATGTGATTTGGCCTTCAAATCTCAGAATTTCGCATAATATTGCATTTTAAGCAAGTTTTCTTGCATTTTGCTTCGTACGTAAAATCATCGAATTTAGCAATATTTTAACGTTTATCATCTCCTTTTCCTTCATGTGATTAGGCAATATTTTGCCGTTTTCCACGTTTTTGTGAATTTTCCGTCCAGGGGTATTAATTCATATATATATATACGATAAAAATGATGCAAACACATAATTGATTAGATAATAACCTTAAATACTTCATTTTCAATCATCTATTTGTTTCTCGTTAAAATACTGAGTAAGATATTGAAAAGGAGAGAAGTTCGGTTTTTATTGCATATATCGACGTTTCAGCCGGATTAGAGCGGTTTTACGTGTACATCTTCCATCGTTAATATAAACGGAAAATCAAGAACATTATAGTTAATTCTAATGAAAACACATTGTTTTTTATCATTTGTATTGGAAACAACATTGTCATATGTCTTTTCTTGGAACTAAATAATACGAAACCTCGCTCTATGATTTGAAGTTAAAATCCTCAAATATGGTTATATAGTGACTTTTTTCACGTTTTTCATGTAGTTTGATATTACGTAAATATATTCATTTTTACCAATATTTCGATACTATTTCATGTAGTATCACGATATGTGATTTGGCCTTTAAATCACATGAAGGAAAAGGGGATGATAAACGTCAAAATATTGCTAAATTCGATGATTTTTCGTACGAAACAAAATGCAAGAAAATTTGCTTAAAATGCAATATTACGCGAAATTCTGAGATTTGAAGGGCAAATCACATATCGTGATACTACATGAAATAGTATCGGAATATTGGTAAAAATGAATATATTTGCGTAATATCAAACTACATGATCAACGTGAAAAAGTTACTATTTTACCATATTTGAGGATTTTACCTTCAAATCATAGAGCGAGGTTTCGTATTATTTAGATCCAAGAAAAGACATATGACAATGTTGTTTCCAATACAAATGATAAAAAACAATGTGTTTTCATTAGAATTAACTATAATGTTCTTGATTTTCCGTTTATATTAACGATGGAAGATGTATACGTAAAACCGCTCTAATCCGGCTGAAACGTCGATATATACAATAAAAACCGAACTTCTCCCCTTTTCAATATCTTACTCAGTATTTTAACGAGAAACAAATAGATGATTGAAAATGAAGTATTTAAGGTTATTATCTAATCAATTATGTGTTTGCATCATTTTTATCGTATATATATATGAATTAATACCCATGGACGGAAAATTCACAAAAACGTGGAAAACGGCAAAATATTGCCTAATTCGATGATATTATGTTTAAATCACATGAAGGAAAAGGAGATGATAAACGTTAAAATATTGCTAAATTCGATGATTTTTCGTACGAAGCAAAATGCAAGAAAACTTGCTTAAAATGCAATATTAAGCGAAATTCTGAGATTTGAAGGCCAAATCACATATCGTGATACTACATGAAATAGTATCGAAATATTGGTAAAAATGAATATATTTACGTAATATCAAACTACATGAAAAACGTGAAAAAAGTCATTATATCACCATATTTGAGGATTTTAACTTCAAATCATAGAGCGAGGTTTCGTATTATTTGGATCCAAGAAAAGACATATGACAATGTTGTTTCCAATACAAATTATAAAAATCAAAGTGTTTTCATTAGAATTAACTAAAATGTTCCTGGTTTTCCGTTTATATTAACGATAGAAGATGTACACGAAAATCGCTCTATTCCGGCTGAAACGTCGATATATGCAATAAAAACAGAACTTCTCCCCTTTTCAATATCTTACTCAGTATTTTAACGAGAAACAAATAGTTGATTGAAAATGAAGTATTTAAGGTTATTATCTAATCAATTAGGTGTTTGCATCATTTTTATCGTATATATATGAATTAATACCCATGGACTGAAAATTCAAAAAACGTGGAAAAACGGCAAAATATTGCCTAATTCGATGATATTTTGTTTAAATCACATGAAGGAAAAGGGGATGATAAACGTCAAAATATTGCTATATTCGATGATTTTTCGTACGAAACAAAATGCAAGAAAACTTGCTTAAAATGCAATATTACGCGAAATTCTGAGATTTGAAGGCCAAATCACATATCGTGATACTACATGAAATAGTATCGAAATATTGGTAAAACGGATATATTTACGTAATATCAAACTACATGAAAAACGTGAAAAAAGTCACTATATAACCATATTTGAGGATTTTAACTTCAAATCACAGAGCGAGGTTTCGTAATATTTAGTTCCAAGAAAAGACATATGACAATGTTGTTTCCAATACAAATGATAATAAACAATGTGTTTTCATTAGAATTAACTATAATGTTCTTGATTTTCCGTTTATATTAACGATGGAAGATGTACACGTAAAACCGCTCTAATCCGGCTGAAACGTCGATATATGCAATAAAAACCGAACTTCTCCCCTTTTCAATATCTTACTCAGTATTTTAACGAGAAACAAATTGATGATTGAAAATGAAGTATTTAAGGTTATTATCTAATCAATTATGTGTTTGCATCATTTTTATCGTATATATATATGAATTAATACCCATGGACGGAAAATTCACAAAAACGTGGAAAACGGCAAAATATTGCCTAATCACATGAAGGAAAAGGAGATGATAAACGTTAAAATATTGCTAAATTCGATGATTTTTCGTACGAAGCAAAATGCAAGAAAACTTGCTTAAAATGCAATATTATGCGAAATTCTGAGATTTGAAGGCCAAATCACATATCGTGATACTACATGAAATAGTATCGAAATATTGGTAAAATGGATATATTTACGTAATATCAAACTACATGAAAATCGTGAAAAAAGTCACTATATAACCATATTTGAGGATTTTAACTTCAAATCATAGAGCGAGGTTTCGTATTATTTAGTTCCAAGAAAAGACATGACAATGTTGTTTCCAATACAAATGATAAAAAACAATGTGTTTTCATTAGAATTAACTATAATGTTCATCTTCCATCGTTAATATAAACGGAAAATCAAGAACATTATAGTTAATTCTAATGAAAACACATTGTTTTTTCTCATTTGTATTGGAAACAACATTGTCATATGTCTTTTCTTGGATCTAAATAATACGAAACCTCGCTCTATGATTTGAAGTTAAAATCCTCAAATATGGTTATATAGTGACTTTTTTCACGTTTTTCATGTAGTTTGATATTACGTAAATATATTCATTTTTACCAATATTTCGATACTATTTCATGTAGTATCACGATATGTAATTTGGCCTTCAAATCTCAGAATTTCGCATAATATTGCATTTTAAGCCAGTTTTCTTGCATTTTGTTTCGTACGAAAAATCATCGAATTTAGCAATATTTTAACGTTTATCATCTCCTTTTCCTTCATGTGATTTAAACAAAATATCATCGAATTAGGCAATATTTTGCCGTTTTCCACGTTTTTGTGAATTTTCCATCCATGGGTATTAATTCATATATATATACGATAAAAATGATGCAAACACATAATTGATTAGATAATAACCTTAAATACTTCATTTTCAATCATCTATTTGTTTCTCGTTAAAATACTGAGTAAGATGTTGAAAAGGGGAGAAGTTCGGTTTTTATTGCATATATCGACGTTTCAGCCGGATTAGAGCGGTTTTACGTGTACATCTTCCCTCGTTAATATAAACGGAAAATCATGAACATTATAGTTAATTCTAATGAAAACACTTGTTCTAATTGTTTTTTATCATTTGTATTGGAAACAACATTGTCATATGTCTTTTCTTGGAACTAAATAATACGAAACCTCGCTCTATGATTTGAAGTTAAAATCCTCAAATATGGTTATATAGTGACTTTTTTCACGTTTTTCATGTAGTTTGATATTACGTAAATATATCCGTTTTACCAATATTTCGATACTATTTCATGTAGTATCACGATATGTGATTTGGCCTTCAAATCTCAGAATTTCGCATAATATTGCATTATAAGCAAGTTTTCTTGCATTTTACTTCGTACGAAAAATCATCGAATTTAGCAATATTTTAACGTTTATCATCTCCTTTTCCTTCATGTGATTAGGCAATATTTTGCCGTTTTCCACGTTTTTGTGAATTTTCCGTCCATGGGTATTAATTCATATATATATACGATTAAAATGATGCAAACACATAATTGATTAGATAATAACCTTAAATACTTCATTTTCAATCATCTATTTGTTTCTCGTTAAAATACTGAGTAAGATATTGAAAAGGGGAGAAGTTCGGTTTTTATTGCATATATCGACGTTTCCGCCGGATTAGAGCGGTTTTACGTGTACATCTTCCATCGTTAATATAAACGGAAAATCAAGAACATTATAGTTAATTCTAATGAAAACACATTGTTTTTTATCATTTGTATTGGAAACAACATTGTCATATGTCTTTTCTTGGAACTAAATAATACGAAACCTCGCTCTATGATTTGAAGTTAAAATCCTCAAATATGGTTATATAGTGACTTTTTTCACGTTTTTCATGTAGTTTGATATTACGTAAATATATTCATTTTTACCAATATTTCGATACTATTTCATGTAGTATCACGATATGTGATTTGGCCTTCAAATCTTAGAATTTCGCATAATATTGCATTTTAGGCAAGTTTTCTTGCATTTTGTTTCGTACGAAAAATCATCGAATATAGCAATATTTTGACGTTTATCATCTCCTTTTCCTTCATGTGATTTAAACAAAATATCATCGAATTAGGCAATATTTTGCCGTTTTCCACGTTTTTGTGAATTTTCAGTCTATGGGTTTTAATTCATATATATACGATAAAAATGATGCAAACACATAATTGATTAGATAATAACCTTAAATACTTCATTTTCAATCATCTATTTGTTTCTCGTTAAAATACTGAGTAAGATATTGAAAAGGGGAGAAGTTCGGTTTTTATTGCATATATCGACGTTTCAGCCGGATTAGAGCGGTTTTACGTGTACATCTTCCATCGTTAATATAAACGGAAAATCAAGAACATTATAGTTAATTCTAATGAAAACACATTGTTTTTTCTCATTTGTTTTGGAAACAACATTGTCATATGTCTTTTCTTGGAACTAAATAATACGAAACCTCGCTCTATGATTTGAAGTTAAAATCCTCAAATATGGTTATATAGTGACTTTTTCACGTTTTTCATGTAGTTTGATATTACGTAAATATATTCATTTTTACCAATATTTCGATACTATTTCATGTAGTATCACGATATGTGATTTGGCCTTCAAATCTCAGAATTTCGCATAATATTGCATTTTAAGCAAGTTTTCTTGCATTTTGCTTCGTACGAAAAATCATCGAATTTAGCAATATTTTAACGTTCATCATCTCATTTTCCTTCATGTGATTTAAACAAAATATCATCGAATTAGGCAATATTTTGCCGTTTTCCACGTTTTTGTGAATTTTCCGTCCATGGGTATTAATTCATATATATATACGATAAAAATGATGCAAACACATAATTGATTAGATAATAACCTTAAATACTTCATTTTCAATCATCTATTTGTTTCTCGTTAAAATACTGAGTAAGATATTGAAAAGGGGAGAAGTTCGGTTTTTATTGCATATATCGACGTTTCAGCCGGATTAGAGCGGTTTTACGTGTACATCTTCCCTCGTTAATATAAACGGAAAATCATGAACATTATAGTTAATTCTAATGAAAACACATTGTTTTTTATCATTTGTATTGGAAACAACATTGTCATATGTCTTTTCTTGGAACTAAATAATACGAAACCTCGCTCTATGATTTGAAGTTAAAATCCTCAAATATGGTTATATAGTGACTTTTTTCACGTTTTTCATGTAGTTTGATATTACGTAAATATATCCGTTTTACCAATATTTCGATACTATTTCATGTAGTATCACGATATGTGATTTGGCCTTCAAATCTCAGAATTTCGCATAATATTGCATTTTAAGCAAGTTTTCTTGCATTTTGCTTCGTACGAAAAATCATCGAATTTAGCAATATTTTAACGTTTATCATCTCCTTTTCCTTCATGTGATTAGGCAATATTTTGCCGTTTTCCACGTTTTTGTGAATTTTCCGTCCATGGGTATTAATTCATATATATATACGATTAAAATGATGCAAACACATAATTGATTAGATAATAACCTTAAATACTTCATTTTCAATCATCTATTTGTTTCTCGTTAAAATACTGAGTAAGATGTTGAAAAGGGGAGAAGTTCGGTTTTTATTGCATATATCGACGTTTCAGCCGGATTAGAGCGGTTTTACGTGTACATCTTCCCTCGTTAATATAAACGGAAAATCATGAACATTATAGTTAATTCTAATGAAAACACATTGTTTTTTATCATTTGTATTGGAAACAACATTGTCATATGTCTTTTCTTGGAACTAAATAATACGAAACCTCACTCTATGATTTGAAGTTAAAATCCTCAAATATGGTTATATAGTGACTTTTTTCACGTTTTTCATGTAGTTTGATATTACGTAAATATATCCGTTTTACCAATATTTCGATACTATTTCATGTAGAATCACGATATGTGATTTGGCCTTCAAATCTCAGAATTTCGCATAATATTGCATTTTAAGCAAGTTTTCTTGCATTTTGCTTCGTACGAAAAATCATCGAATTTAGCAATATTTTAACGTTTATCATCTCCTTTTCCTTCATGTGATTAGGCAATATTTTGCCGTTTTCCACGTTTTTGTGAATTTTCCGTCCATGGGTATTAATTCATATATATATACGATTAAAATGATGCAAACACATAATTGATTAGATAATAACCTTAAATACTTCATTTTCAATCATCTATTTGTTTCTCGTTAAAATACTGAGTAAGATATTGAAAAGGGGAGAAGTTCGGTTTTTATTGCATATATCGACGTTTCCGCCGGATTAGAGCGGTTTTACGTGTACATCTTCCATCGTTAATATAAACGGAAAATCAAGAACATTATAGTTAATTCTAATGAAAACACATTGTTTTTTATCATTTGTATTGGAAACAACATTGTCATATGTCTTTTCTTGGAACTAAATAATACGAAACCTCGCTCTATGATTTGAAGTTAAAATCCTCAAATATGGTTATATAGTGACTTTTTTCACGTTTTTCATGTAGTTTGATATTACGTAAATATATTCATTTTTACCAATATTTCGATACTATTTCATGTAGTATCACGATATGTGATTTGGCCTTCAAATCTTAGAATTTCGCATAATATTGCATTTTAGGCAAGTTTTCTTGCATTTTGTTTCGTACGAAAAATCATCGAATATAGCAATATTTTGACGTTTATCATCTCCTTTTCCTTCATGTGATTTAAACAAAATATCATCGAATTAGGCAATATTTTGCCGTTTTCCACGTTTTTGTGAATTTTCAGTCTATGGGTTTTAATTCATATATATACGATAAAAATGATGCAAACACATAATTGATTAGATAATAACCTTAAATACTTCATTTTCAATCATCTATTTGTTTCTCGTTAAAATACTGAGTAAGATATTGAAAAGGGGAGAAGTTCGGTTTTTATTGCATATATCGACGTTTCAGCCGGATTAGAGCGGTTTTACGTGTACATCTTCCATCGTTAATATAAACGGAAAATCAAGAACATTATAGTTAATTCTAATGAAAACACATTGTTTTTTCTCATTTGTTTTGGAAACAACATTGTCATATGTCTTTTCTTGGAACTAAATAATACGAAACCTCGCTCTATGATTTGAAGTTAAAATCCTCAAATATGGTTATATAGTGACTTTTTCACGTTTTTCATGTAGTTTGATATTACGTAAATATATTCATTTTTACCAATATTTCGATACTATTTCATGTAGTATCACGATATGTGATTTGGCCTTCAAATCTCAGAATTTCGCATAATATTGCATTTTAAGCAAGTTTTCTTGCATTTTGCTTCGTACGAAAAATCATCGAATTTAGCAATATTTTAACGTTCATCATCTCATTTTCCTTCATGTGATTTAAACAAAATATCATCGAATTAGGCAATATTTTGCCGTTTTCCACGTTTTTGTGAATTTTCCGTCCATGGGTATTAATTCATATATATATACGATAAAAATGATGCAAACACATAATTGATTAGATAATAACCTTAAATACTTCATTTTCAATCATCTATTTGTTTCTCGTTAAAATACTGAGTAAGATATTGAAAAGGGGAGAAGTTCGGTTTTTATTGCATATATCGACGTTTCAGCCGGATTAGAGCGGTTTTACGTGTACATCTTCCATCGTTAATATAAACGGAAAATCAAGAACTTTATAGTTAATTCTAATTAACTATAAATAGCTCCAATATTTCGATACTATTTCATGTAGTATCACGATATGTGATTTGGCCTTCAAATCTCAGAATTTCGCATAATATTGCATTTTAAGCAAGTTTTCTTGCATTTTGCTTCGTACGAAAAATCATCGAATTTAGCAATATTTTAACGTTCATCATCTCATTTTCCTTCATGTGATTTAAACAAAATATCATGGAATTAGGCAATATTTTGCCGTTTTCCACGTTTTTGTGAATTTTCCGTCCATGGGTATTAATTCATATATATATACGATAAAAATGATGCAAACACATAATTGATTAGATAATAACCTTAAATACTTCAATTTCAATCATCTATTTGTTTCTCGTTAAAATACTGAGTAAGATATTGAAAAGGGGAGAAGTTCGGTTTTTATTGCATATATCGACGTTTCAGCCGGATTAGAGCGGTTTTACGTGCACATCTTCCATCGTTAATATAAACGGAAAATCAAGAACTTTATAGTTAATTCTAATGAAAACACATTGTTTTTTATCATTTGTATTGGAAACAACATTGTCATATGTCTTTTCTTGGATCTAAATAATACGAAACCTCGCTCTATGATTTGAAGTTAAAATCCTCAAATATGGTTATATAGTGACTTTTTTCACGTTTTTCATGTAGTTTGATATTACGTAAATATATTCATTTTTACCAATATTTCGATACTATTTCATGTAGTATCACGATATGTAATTTGGCCTTCAAATCTCAGAATTTCGCATAATATTGCATTTTAAGCCAGTTTTCTTGCATTTTGTTTCGTACGAAAAATCATCGAATTTAGCAATATTTTAACGTTTATCATCTCCTTTTCCTTCATGTGATTTAAACAAAATATCATCGAATTAGGCAATATTTTGCCGTTTTCCACGTTTTTGTGAATTTTCCGTCCATGGGTATTAATTCATATATATATACGACAAAAATGATGCAAACACATAATTGATTAGATAATAACCTTAAATACTTCATTTTCAATCATCTATTTGTTTCTCGTTAAAATACTGAGTAAGATGTTGAAAAGGGGAGAAGTTCGGTTTTTATTGCATATATCGACGTTTCAGCCGGATTAGAGCGGTTTTACGTGTACATCTTCCCTCGTTAATATAAACGGATAATCATGAACATTATAGTTAATTCTAATGAAAACACATTGTTTTTTATCATTTGTATTGGAAACAACATTGTCATATGTCTTTTCTTGGAACTAAATAATACGAAACCTCGCTCTATGATTTGAAGTTAAAATCCTCAAATATGGTTATATAGTGACTTTTTCACGTTTTTCATGTAGTTTGATATTACGTAAATATATCCATTTTACCAATATTTCGATACTATTTCATGTAGTATCACGATATGTGATTTGGCCTTCAAATCTCAGAATTTCGCATAATATTGCATTTTAATTTAAATTAAATTAATTTAATTTAATTAATTAATATTTTGTCACGATATGTGATTTGGCCTTTAAATCACATGAAGGAAAAGGGGATGATAAACGTCAAAATATTGCTAAATTCGATGATTTTTCGTACGAAACAAAATGCAAGAAAACTTGCTTAAAATGCAATATTACGCGAAATTCTGAGATTTGAAGGGCAAATCACATATCGTGATACTACATGAAATAGTATCGGAATATTGGTAAAAATGAATATATTTGCGTAATATCAAACTACATGATCAACGTGAAAAAGTTACTATTTTACCATATTTGAGGATTTTACCTTCAAATCATAGAGCGAGGTTTCGTATTATTTAGATCCAAGAAAAGACATATGACAATGTTGTTTCCAATACAAATGATAAAAAACAATGTGTTTTCATTAGAATTAACTATAATGTTCTTGATTTTCCGTTTATATTAACGATGGAAGATGTATACGTAAAACCGCTCTAATCCGGCTGAAACGTCGATATATGCAATAAAAACCGAACTTCTCCCCTTTTCAATATCTTACTCAGTATTTTAACGAGAAACAAATAGATGATTGAAAATGAAGTATTTAAGGTTATTATCTAATCAATTATGTGTTTGCATCATTTTTATCGTATATATATATGAATTAATACCCATGGACGGAAAATTCACAAAAACGTGGAAAACGGCAAAATATTGCCTAATTCGATGATATTATGTTTAAATCACATGAAGGAAAAGGAGATGATAAACGTTAAAATATTGCTAAATTCGATGATTTTTCGTACGAAGCAAAATGCAAGAAAACTTGCTTAAAATGCAATATTAAGCGAAATTCTGAGATTTGAAGGCCAAATCACATATCGTGATACTACATGAAATAGTATCGAAATATTGGTAAAAATGAATATATTTACGTAATATCAAACTACATGAAAAACGTGAAAAAAGTCACTATATAACCATATTTGAGGATTTTAACTTCAAATCATAGAGCGAGGTTTCGTATTATTTGGATCCAAGAAAAGACATATGACAATGTTGTTTCCAATACAAATGATAAAAATCAAAGTGTTTTCATTAGAATTAACTAAAATGTTCCTGGTTTTCCGTTTATATTAACGATAGAAGATGTACACGAAAATCGCTCTATTCCGGCTGAAACGTCGATATATGCAATAAAAACAGAACTTCTCCCCTTTTCAATATCTTACTCAGTATTTTAACGAGAAACAAATAGTTGATTGAAAATGAAGTATTTAAGGTTATTATCTAATCAATTAGGTGTTTGCATCATTTTTATCGTATATATATGAATTAATACCCATGGACTGAAAATTCAAAAAACGTGGAAAAACGGCAAAATATTGCCTAATTCGATGATATTTTGTTTAAATCACATGAAGGAAAAGGGGATGATAAACGTCAAAATATTGCTATATTCGATGATTTTTCGTACGAAACAAAATGCAAGAAAACTTGCTTAAAATGCAATATTACGCGAAATTCTGAGATTTGAAGGGCAAATCACATATCGTGATACTACATGAAATAGTATCGGAATATTGGTAAAAATGAATATATTTGCGCAATATCAAACTACATGATCAACGTGAAAAAATGTAACACTGTAAAAGTGTTTGGGTTAGTTTATTTAAAATATATATAGAGTACACGAGTCACAGACAAGGATCTGAGAGGCGCCAGTTGTCTGCCTGAGATCTCACACCTCTAACCGTTAATGACCCCAAGTGACCTGAGGTCAGATCATGATAATTTCACCTTGCTTCCGCTAAGCGTATAATTGGAGCCGGGTAGCCTTCAAACATGCCGACGTTTAAGGAGTGGCTTGGTAGTGCCGGAGGCTATCTACTTGTGGGCGGAGTTAGCTACTAGGTTCCCCAATATAAACTCGGAGAGCTATCCAGCGAAAAGCATTAACAGACAGAACGGCAGTCAGGAGAGCAGAGCAGACGGGAGGCTGTCGGCCGGCAGGGCGGGAGTCTCCGTCAACTACAAACCCCCCCCCATCCCCCCTCTCTCTATTCAACTTAGACTCAGTCCTCGGTGAGTGAACATTAAGGTGACTTGGTCGTGTTTACATATGTTGTGTGATGATCAGGGACAGTCAAGTTGTAGGGTTCTCGAATTCTTGGATGATGACTCACTTTGCATATTAAACTGGAACATTTTAATTGAATTGCTAAATTATGATACTTCATGGGAAATATAATTATGAATTTATTATTTAAATTGTGTTTAACTTTGTTCCCTAGAGATTTGAGTTGAGGTGAGAAAGCCTCTGTGATTACTGGTTTCATGATTTAATGAGTACATGTTTGGAGTTGATACATGATAAAGATGGGACAGATTAATAATGAACTCATGATAACATCCTTTGAGAATTTTGTGATACAGGCAAGTTCCATTCCTTGTCTTGTATGTAATGATCATGAATGGATGGTGGCAGCATTTCGACTTCTACTATCTACTCTTCTTCTTCTACCTATCTACACCTCTCCCTCCACCCATCTCTAAACTCTCACTTTCAACTAATGACCCTCCTCGCCCCTCCCACCTCCCTACCTCTTACCCCAAACCCTCACTAATTACTTCACTATTCATTTCTTTCCTTTCGTTTCCTCTTATACGTTTGTGGCAATGATTCTGTATTCTAGAGTTCTCTCTAGAGTTCCGGGTAGCTGATCAAGTGACGGCGCCTTGTAGTCTTAGCACCTAGGTAGTCGAATACCTAGGTTACAAGGTGTTGAACCAGAGATGTTGCCTTAGGAACTCTGGAGGGTGCTCTAGAATAGTTAGCTAACTGGGGACGGGATAACGGACTAGAGAGAGCTGTTTCCCCCGGCCTCGTTAGTTAACTGGGGGGTGGAATAATGAACAAGATAGAGCTATTTCCCCCACCCCCCGTTACAATGATGGCAGCGGTGTTGAACAATGTTTAAGGTATTGGTGTTCTTTTGAACATTGTTCAGTCCCACGTGTCTTTTTGCCGCTCAGGCGCTATCAGGGAGATTGACAGGTGTTTAATATTCGCGAGTTAGCGAACTTTTTTTTCAGGTTAGGAGATGGTGATTCTCTGGTGTTGTGTTTAGTGATTTTGTGAGTTTTGTGGTATTCAGGGAATGTTCACCAGAACTTGCGTGTGTAGTGATTTATGTTAGTAATAAGATTTGGCGATTTGGGAACTTAGCGGTGTTGGTAGTGCAGGTCAGCTGAGTGTGACAGGTGACCTCGCATGTCCCACGGGGACACCCAGCCACCGCTGGTCTCCAGGTCAGTGGGGAGTGGCAGGTGTAGTTTTTAAGTAGTGGTTCTGCTCAGATTATTGCGATCGACTGTTTTACTCCATTTGAACGCAATAACCCGAGGTGTACTGGTATTGTACAGCATGCTAGGGGGAGCCTTAGTATGTCAGTAGACTTCACGTTGGGGACGCTCGACGTTAGATAGTCTGGTCACAGGGGTGGCAACAGTTTGGAGTTGTTGACCGGCGGAGAAGCTAGGGAGACACTCTGGGTCACGTAGGTGGCTGTAGGTTAAGGGTGGGAGTAATGGTTAATTATGTACTTAAGATTAGGAACGGTACAGTTAAGTTTAGGCTAGTGTTTTGTCTATTAGTGTTGATTTTTTTTTGTGACAAGTTAAAAGTAGTGATGACCTTATTCTCTCTTCTCTAACTTTACTCTGTTACTGTTTTATGTTCCACCAAGTCAGTATCATTCAGTGTTAATTGGATTATTTTAAAAATTTAAGTGTAGTTGTTGCCAGGAGGAGAGCGGTATAATTGGACTGTGTGAACCCTATACAAACTACAGGGTCACATAACATATCTTGGGGAGCACGATATTGTCGCCTTTCTGTTCACCCACAGGTGGGAGCCAGAAGAGAGGAGAGACGCACATACAAAAGAGGGAGACGGCTGCTGTGTACCACACTCAGGGGCGTTTATCACCACCACCACGACCAGCCCACTACCTGGAGGTCATGGCTCCACCACCATCACCACCCCAGGGGACCCCAAGATGCAGCCCTCTCGGTCGGTCAACATTGGTCTACCCAGTGGACCCCAGGACGGACGGACCCCAGTGGACCCCAAGACGGACAGACCCCCAGTGGACCCCAGGTCGTTCTGCAGACGACCCCAGACGACCCAGTAAAGATGGAAGAGGAGCAACAACGACTCCAGTCTGTCCCACCAACATCGGTCTACCCAGGATGGACCCCAATGGACCCCAGGTCGCTTGTCAAAGACCCATGGGAGGAGGAAGAGAGAAGAAAGAAGAGAGAAGAAAGAAGAGAGAAGAAGGAAGAGAGAAGAAAGAAGAAAGAAGAAGATAAGACAAGCTGAGTGAGACATGATACCTAGTGTCCCTTGCTGGTATCAGCATCATTGCATGGAGCGTAATTGCAAGACAGGATCGTTTGATTTAACTGGCCGCCCCTCCTACAAGCATGTTGCTCTGTTGAGTGATTCTTCCTGTGTCATGCGGACTTGATGTGGCTGTCAGAAGTAGCTCTCTGAAGGAGGCGTGCTGGAGCAACAGGGAGGAAGAAGAGTAGGATGGGATTTCTACTGTTGGCAACTATATGAAGGTCTCGAAACTTGTAGTCCCTATAGCTGTGAAGAACCCCAATATACGTCTCTCATGGTGACTGACGTAGGGCCAATTACAGATCAGCTGGGACAACCGAATTCCACGGTCCTGTGCGCAGTTCAAGTAGTAACGGCTTTCGGGTTGACCAAGTGTTGTTGTGCGTTAACGACGGAGAAGCGACGGAGGCAGTTGTGTTGAAGAAATGTGGTACAGGATTATCTACAAGACCAAGCAGTGACGTCGCCCAGCCAGAGACAATGGACGTCTGTCTATATATTTCATTTTTTAGAGTAGGATGATGTATATTTGTTTAGCTAGGATGTATTCTTTTCGTTAATAAAGTTGTCGCACACAGCTAGCTTGCTTTAGCAGTGTTGCAAAAACTTTATTTTCGGGGAGAAGGGGAGATGTAACACTGTAAAAGTGTTTGGGTTAGTTTATTTAAAATATATATAGAGTACACGAGTCACAGACAAGGATCTGAGAGGCGCCAGTTGTCTGCCTGAGATCTCACACCTCTAACCGTTAATGACCCCAAGTGACCTGAGGTCAGATCATGATAATTTCACCTTGCTTCCGCTAAGCGTATAATTGGAGCCGGGTAGCCTTCAAACATGCCGACGTTTAAGGAGTGGCTTGGTAGTGCCGGAGGCTATCTACTTGTGGGCGGAGTTAGCTACTAGGTTCCCCAATATAAACTCGGAGAGCTATCCAGCGAAAAGCATTAACAGACAGAACGGCAGTCAGGAGAGCAGAGCAGACGGGAGGCTGTCGGCCGGCAGGGCGGGAGTCTCCGTCAACTACAAACCCCCCCCCATCCCCCCTCTCTCTATTCAACTTAGACTCAGTCCTCGGTGAGTGAACATTAAGGTGACTTGGTCATGTTTACATATGTTGTGTGATGATCAGGGACAGTCAAGTTGTAGGGTTCTCGAATTCTTGGATGATGACTCACTTTGCATATTAAACTGGAACATTTTAATTGAATTGCTAAATTATGATACTTCATGGGAAATATAATTATGAATTTATTATTTAAATTGTGTTTAACTTTGTTCCCTAGAGATTTGAGTTGAGGTGAGAAAGCCTCTGTGATTACTGGTTTCATGATTTAATGAGTACATGTTTGGAGTTAGTACATGATAAAGATGGGACAGATTAATAATGAACTCATGATAACATCCTTTGAGAATTTTGTGATACAGGCAAGTTCCATTCCTTGTCTTGTATGTAATGATCATGAATGGATGGTGGCAGCATTTCGACTTCTACTATCTACTCTTCTTCTTCTACCTATCTACACCTCTCCCTCCACCCATCTCTAAACTCTCACTTTCAACTAATGACCCTCCTCGCCCCTCCCACCTCCCTACCTCTTACCCCAAACCCTCACTAATTACTTCACTATTCATTTCTTTCCTTTCGTTTCCTCTTATACGTTTGTGGCAATGATTCTGTATTCTAGAGTTCTCTCTAGAGTTCCGGGTAGCTGATCAAGTGACGGCGCCTTGTAGTCTTAGCACCTAGGTAGTCGAATACCTAGGTTACAAGGTGTTGAACCAGAGATGTTGCCTTAGGAACTCTGGAGGGTGCTCTAGAATAGTTAGCTAACTGGGGACGGGATAACGGACTAGAGAGAGCTGTTTCCCCCGGCCTCGTTAGTTAACTGGGGGGTGGAATAATGAACAAGATAGAGCTATTTCCCCCACCCCCCGTTACAAAAAGTTACTATTTTACCATATTTGAGGATTTTACCTTCAAATCATAGAGCGAGGTTTCGTATTATTTAGATCCAAGAAAAGACATGACAATGTTGTTTCCAATACAAATGATAAAAAACAATGTGTTTTCATTAGAATTAACTATAATGTTCTTGATTTTCCGTTTATATTAACGATGGAAGATGTACACGTAAAACCGCTCTAATCCGGCTGAAACGTCGATATATGCAATAAAAACCGAACTTCTCCTCTTTTCAATATCTTACTCAGTATTTTAACGAGAAACAAATAGATGATTGACAATGAAGTATTTAAGGTTATTATCTAATCAATTATGTGTTTGCATCATTTTTATCGTATATATATATGAATTAATACCCATGGACGGAAAATTCACAAAAACGTGGAAAACGGCAAAATATTGCCTAATTCGATGATATTTTGTTTAAATCACATGAAGGAAAAGGAGATGATAAACGTTAAAATATTGCTAAATTCGATGATTTTTCGTACGAAGCAAAATGCAAGAAAACTTGCTTAAAATGCAATATTATGAGAAATTCTGAGATTTGAAAACCAAATCACATATCGTGATACTACATGAAATAGTATCGAAATATTGGTAAAAATGAATATATTTACGTAATATCAAACTACATGAAAAACGTGAAAAAAGTCACTATTTAACCATATTTGAGGATTTTAACTTCAAATCATAGAGCGAGGTTTCGTATTATTTGGATCCAAGAAAAGACATATGACAATATTGTTTCCAATACAAATGATAAAAATCAAAGTGTTTTCATTAGAATTAACTAAAATGTTCCTGGTTTTCCGTTTATATTACCGATAGAAGATGTACACGAAAATCGCTCAATTCCGGCTGAAACGTCGATATATGAAATAAAAACAGAACTTCTCCCCTTTTCAATATCTTACTCAGTATTTTAACGAGAAACAAATAGCTGATTGAAAATTAAGTATTTAAGGTTATTATCTAATCAATTATGTGTTTGCATCATTTTTATCGTATATATATGAATTAATACCCATGGACTGAAAATTCAAAAAACATGGAAAAACGGCAAAATATTGCCTAATTCGATGATATTTTGTTTAAATCACATGAAGGAAAATGGGATGATAAACGTCAAAATATTGCTAAATTCGATGATTTTTCGTACGAAACAAAATGCAAGAAAACTTGCTTAAAATGCAATATTACGCGAAATTCTGAGATTTGAAGGGCAAATCACATATCGTGATACTACATGAAATAGTATCGAAATATTGGTAAAAATGAATATATTTGCGTAATATCAAACTACATGATCAACGTGAAAAAAATACTATTTTACCATATTTGAGGATTTTACCTTCAAATCATAGAGCGAGGTTTCGTATTATTTAGATCCAAGAAAAGACATATGACAATGTTGTTTCCAATACAAATGATAAAAAACAATGTGTTTTCATTAGAATTAACTATAATGTTCTTGATTTTCCGTTTATATTAACGATGGAAGATGTACACGTAAAACCGCTCTAATCCGGCTGAAACGTCGATATATGCAATAAAAACCGAACTTCTCCCCTTTTCAATATCTTACTCAGTATTTTAACGAGAAACAAATAGATGATTGAAAATGAAGTATTTAAGGTTATTATCTAACTATAATGTGTTAGCTATAAGGCTATATGTGTTTGCATCATTTTTATCGTATATATATATGAATTAATACCCATGGACGAAGGGTATTATTCATCTCCTTTTCCTTCATGTGATTTAAACAAAATATCATCGAATTAGGCAATATTTTGCCGTTTTCCACGTTTTTGTGAATTTTCCGTCCATGGGTATTAAATCATATATATATACGATAAAAATGATGCAAACACATAATTGATTAGATAATAACCTTAAATACTTCATTTCAATCATCTATTTGTTTCTCGTTAAAATACTGAGTAAGATATTGAAAAGGGGAGAAATTCGGTTTTTATTGCATATATCGACGTTTCAGCTGGATTAGAGCGGTTTTACGTGTACATCTTCCATCGTTAATATAAACGGAAAATCAAGAACATTATAGTTAATTCTAATGAAAACACATTGTTTTTTATCATTTGTATTGGAAACAACATTGTCATATGTCTTTTCTTGGATCTAAATAATACGAAACCTCGCTCTATGATTTGAAGTTAAAATCCTCAAATATGGTTATATAGTGACTTTTTTCACGTTTTTCATGTAGTTTGATATTACGTAAATATATTCATTTTTACCAATATTTCGATACTATTTCATGTAGTATCACGATATGTAATTTGGCCTTCAAATCTCAGAATTTCGCATAATATTGCATTTTAAGCCAATTTTCTTGCATTTTGTTTCGTACGAAAAATCATCGAATTTAGCAATATTTTAACGTTTATCATCTCCTTTTCCTTCATGTGATTAGGCAATATTTTGCCGTTTTCCACGTTTTTGTGAATTTTCCGTCCATGGGTTTTAATTCATATATATACGATAAAAATGATGCAAACACATAATTGATTAGATAATAACCTTAAATACTTCATTTTCAATCATCTATTTGTTTCTCGTTAAAATACTGAGTAAGATATTGAAAAGGGGAGAAGTTCGGTTTTTATTGCATATATCGACGTTTCAGCCGGATTAGAGCGGTTTTACGTGTACATCTTCCATCGTTAATATAAACGGAAAATCAAGAACATTATAGTTAATTCTAATGAAAACACATTGTTTTTTCTCATTTGTATTGGAAACAACATTGTCATATGTCTTTTCTTGGAACTAAATAATACGAAACCTCGCTCTATGATTTGAAGTTAAAATCCTCAAATATGGTTATATAGTGACTTTTTCACGTTTTTCATGTAGTTTGATATTACGTAAATATATTCATTTTTACCAATATTTCGATACTATTTCATGTAGTATCACGATATGTGATTTGGCCTTCAAATCTCAGAATTTCGCATAATATTGCATTTTAAGCAAGTTTTCTTGCATTTTGCTTCGTACGAAAAATCATCGAATTTAGCAATATTTTAACGTTCATCATCTCATTTTCCTTCATGTGATTTAAACAAAATATCATCGAATTAGGCAATATTTTGCCGTTTTCCACGTTTTTGTGAATTTTCCGTCCATGGGTATTAATTCATATATATATACGATAAAAATGATGCAAACACATAATTGATTAGATAATAACCTTAAATACTTCATTTTCAATCATCTATTTGTTTCTCGTTAAAATACTGAGTAAGATATTGAAAAGGGGAGAAGTTCGGTTTTTATTGCATATATCGACGTTTCAGCCGGATTAGAGCGGTTTTACGTGTACATCTTCCATCGTTAATATAAACGGAAAATCAAGAACTTTATAGTTAATTCTAATGAAAACACATTGTTTTTTATCATTTGTATTGGAAACAACATTGTCATATGTCTTTTCTTGGATCTAAATAATACGAAACCTCGCTCTATGATTTGAAGTTAAAATCCTCAAATATGGTTATATAGTGACTTTTTTCACGTTTTTCATGTAGTTTGATATTACGTAAATATATTCATTTTTACCAATATTTCGATACTATTTCATGTAGTATCACGATATGTAATTTGGCCTTCAAATCTCAGAATTTCGCATAATATTGCATTTTAAGCCAGTTTTCTTGCATTTTGTTTCGTACGAAAAATCATCGAATTTAGCAATATTTTAACGTTTATCATCTCCTTTTCCTTCATGTGATTTAAACAAAATATCATCGAATTAGGCAATATTTTGCCGTTTTCCACGTTTTTGTGAATTTTCCGTCCATGGGTATTAATTCATATATATATACGATAAAAATGATGCAAACACATAATTGATTAGATAATAACCTTAAATACTTCATTTTCAATCATCTATTTGTTTCTCGTTAAAATACTGAGTAAGATGTTGAAAAGGGGAGAAGTTCGGTTTTTATTGCATATATCGACGTTTCAGCCGGATTAGAGCGGTTTTACGTGTACATCTTCCCTCGTTAATATAAACGGAAAATCATGAACATTATAGTTAATTCTAATGAAAACACATTGTTTTTTATCATTTGTATTGGAAACAACATTGTCATATGTCTTTTCTTGGAACTAAATAATACGAAACCTCGCTCTATGATTTGAAGTTAAAATCCTCAAATATGGTTATATAGTGACTTTTTCACGTTTTTCATGTAGTTTGATATTACGTAAATATATCCATTTTACCAATATTTCGATACTATTTCATGTAGTATCACGATATGTGATTTGGCCTTCAAATCTCAGAATTTCGCATAATATTGCATTTTAAGCAAGTTTTCTTGCATTTTGCTTCGTACGAAAAATCATCGAATTTAGCAATATTTTAACGTTTATCATCTCCTTTTCCTTCATGTGATTAGGCAATATTTTGCCGTTTTCCACGTTTTTGTGAATTTTCCGTCCATGGGTATTAATTCATATATATATACGATAAAAATGATGCAAACACATAATTGATTAGATAATAACCTTAAATACTTCATTTTCAATCATCTATTTGTTTCTCGTTAAAATACTGAGTAAGATATTGAAAAGGGGAGAAGTTCGGTTTTTATTGCATATATCGACGTTTCAGCCGGATTAGAGCGGTTTTACGTGTACATCTTCCATCGTTAATATAAACGGAAAATCAAAAACATTATAGTTAATTCTAATGAAAACACATTGTTTTTTATCATTTGTATTGGAAACAACATTGTCATATGTCTTTTCTTGGAACTAAATAATACGAAACCTCGCTCTATGATTTGAAGTTAAAATCCTCAAATATGGTTATATAGTGACTTTATTCACGTTTTTCATGTAGTTTGATATTACGTAAATATATTCATTTTTACCAATATTTCGATACTATTTCATGTAGTATCACGATATGTGATTTGGCCTTTAAATCACATGAAGGAAAAGGGGATGATAAACGTCAAAATATTGCTAAATTCGATGATTTTTCGTACGAAACAAAATGCAAGAAAACTTGCTTAAAATGCAATATTACGCGAAATTCTGAGATTTGAAGGGCAAATCACATATCGTGATACTACATGAAATAGTATCGGAATATTGGTAAAAATGAATATATTTGCGTAATATCAAACTACATGATCAACGTGAAAAAGTTACTATTTTACCATATTTGAGGATTTTACCTTCAAATCATAGAGCGAGGTTTCGTATTATTTAGATTCCAAGAAAAGACATATGACAATGTTGTTTCCAATACAAATGATAAAAAACAATGTGTTTTCATTAGAATTAACTATAATGTTCTTGATTTTCCGTTTATATTAACGATGGAAGATGTATACGTAAAACCGCTCTAATCCGGCTGAAACGTCGATATATGCAATAAAAACCGAACTTCTCCCCTTTTCAATATCTTACTCAGTATTTTAACGAGAAACAAATAGATGATTGAAAATGAAGTATTTAAGGTTATTATCTAATCAATTATGTGTTTGCATCATTTTTATCGTATATATATATGAATTAATACCCATGGACGGAAAATTCACAAAAACGTGGAAAACGGCAAAATATTGCCTAATTCGATGATATTATGTTTAAATCACATGAAGGAAAAGGAGATGATAAACGTTAAAATATTGCTAAATTCGATGATTTTTCGTACGAAGCAAAATGCAAGAAAACTTGCTTAAAATGCAATATTAAGCGAAATTCTGAGATTTGAAGGCCAAATCACATATCGTGATACTACATGAAATAGTATCGAAATATTGGTAAAAATGAATATATTTACGTAATATCAAACTACATGAAAAACGTGAAAAAAGTCACTATATAACCATATTTGAGGATTTTAACTTCAAATCATAGAGCGAGGTTTCGTATTATTTGGATCCAAGAAAAGACATATGACAATGTTGTTTCCAATACAAATGATAAAAATCAAAGTGTTTTCATTAGAATTAACTAAAATGTTCCTGGTTTTCCGTTTATATTAACGATAGAAGATGTACACGAAAATCGCTCTATTCCGGCTGAAACGTCGATATATGCAATAAAAACAGAACTTCTCCCCTTTTCAATATCTTACTCAGTATTTTAACGAGAAACAAATAGTTGATTGAAAATGAAGTATTTAAGGTTATTATCTAATCAATTAGGTGTTTGCATCATTTTTATCGTATATATATGAATTAATACCCATGGACTGAAAATTCAAAAAACGTGGAAAAACGGCAAAATATTGCCTAATTCGATGATATTTTGTTTAAATCACATGAAGGAAAAGGGGATGATAAACGTCAAAATATTGCTATATTCGATGATTTTTCGTACGAAACAAAATGCAAGAAAACTTGCTTAAAATGCAATATTACGCGAAATTCTGAGATTTGAAGGGCAAATCACATATCGTGATACTACATGAAATAGTATCGGAATATTGGTAAAAATGAATATATTTGCGCAATATCAAACTACATGATCAACGTGAAAAAAGTTACTATTTTACCATATTTGAGGATTTTACCTTCAAATCATAGAGCGAGGTTTCGTATTATTTAGATCCAAGAAAAGACATATGACAATGTTGTTTCCAATACAAATGATAAAAAACAATGTGTTTTCATTAGAATTAACTATAATGTTCTTGATTTTCCGTTTATATTAACGATGGAAGATGTACACGTAAAACCGCTCTAATCCGGCTGAAACGTCGATATATGCAATAAAAACCGAACTTCTCCTCTTTTCAATATCTTACTCAGTATTTTAACGAGAAACAAATAGATGATTGACAATGAAGTATTTAAGGTTATTATCTAATCAATTATGTGTTTGCATCATTTTTATCGTATATATATATGAATTAATACCCATGGACGGAAAATTAACAAAAACGTGGAAAACGGCAAAATATTGCCTAATTCGATGATATTTTGTTTAAATCACATGAAGGAAAAGGAGATGATAAACGTTAAAATATTGCTAAATTCGATGATTTTTCGTACGAAGCAAAATGCAAGAAAACTTGCTTAAAATGCAATATTATGCGAAATTCTGAGATTTGAAAACCAAGTCACATATCGTGATACTACATGAAATAGTATCGAAATATTGGTAAAAATGAATATATTTACGTAATATCAAACTACATGAAAAACGTGAAAAAAGTCACTATTTAACCATATTTGAGGATTTTAACTTCAAATCATAGAGCGAGGTTTCGTATTATTTGGATCCAAGAAAAGACATATGACAATATTGTTTCCAATACAAATGATAAAAATCAAAGTGTTTTCATTAGAATTAACTAAAATGTTCCTGGTTTTCCGTTTATATTACCGATAGAAGATGTACACGAAAATCGCTCAATTCCGGCTGAAACGTCGATATATGAAATAAAAACAGAACTTCTCCCCTTTTCAATATCTTACTCAGAATTTTAACGAGAAACAAATAGCTGATTGAAAATTAAGTATTTAAGGTTATTATCTAATCAATTATGTGTTTGCATCATTTTTATCGTATATATATGAATTAATACCCATGGACTGAAAATTCAAAAAACGTGGAAAAACGGCAAAATATTGCCTAATTCGATGATATTTTGTTTAAATCACATGAAGGAAAAGGGGATGATAAACGTCAAAATATTGCTAAATTCGATGATTTTTCGTACGAAACAAAATGCAAGAAAACTTGCTTAAAATGCAATATTACGCGAAATTCTGAGATTTGAAGGGCAAATCACATATCGTGATACTACATGAAATAGTATCGAAATATTGGTAAAAATGAATATATTTGCGTAATATCAAACTACATGATCAACGTGAAAAAAATACTATTTTACCATATTTGAGGATTTTACCTTCAAATCATAGAGCGAGGTTTCGTATTATTTAGATCCAAGAAAAGACATATGACAATGTTGTTTCCAATACAAATGATAAAAAACAATGTGTTTTCATTAGAATTAACTATAACGTTCTTGATTTTCCGTTTATATTAACGATGGAAGATGTACACGTAAAACCGCTCTAATCCGGCTGAAACGTCGATATATGCAATAAAAACCGAACTTCTCCCCTTTTCAATATCTTACTCAGTATTTTAACGAGAAACAAATAGATGATTGAAAATGAAGTATTTAAGGTTATTATCTAACTATAATGTGTTAGCTATAAGGCTATATGTGTTTGCATCATTTTTATCGTATATATATATGAATTAATACCCATGGACGAAGGGTATTATTCATCTCCTTTTCCTTCATGTGATTTAAACAAAATATCATCGAATTAGGCAATATTTTGCCGTTTTCCACGTTTTTGTGAATTTTCCGTCCATGGGTATTAATTCATATATATATACGATAAAAATGATGCAAACACATAATTGATTAGATAATAACCTTAAATACTTCATTTCAATCATCTATTTGTTTCTCGTTAAAATACTGAGTAAGATATTGAAAAGGGGAGAAATTCGATTTTTATTGCATATATCGACGTTTCAGCTGGATTAGAGCGGTTTTACGTGTACATCTTCCATCGTTAATATAAACGGAAAATCAAGAACATTATAGTTAATTCTAATGAAAACACATGGTTTTTTATCATTTGTATTGGAAACAACATTGTCATATGTCTTTTCTTGGATCTAAATAATACGAAACCTCGCTCTATGATTTGAAGGTAAAATCCTCAAATATGGTAAAATAGTAACTTTTTCACGTTGATCATGTAGTTTGATATTACGCAAATATATTCATTTTTACCAATATTCCGATACTATTTCATGTAGTATCACGATATGTGATTTGCCCTTCAAATCTCAGAATTTCGCGTAATATTGCATTTTAAGCAAGTTTTCTTGCATTTTGTTTCGTACGAAAAATCATCGAATTTAGCAATATTTTGACGTTGATCATCCCCTTTTCCTTCATGTGATTTAAACAAAATATCATCGAATTAGGCAATATTTTGCCGTTTTTCCACGTTTTTTGAATTTTCAGTCCATGGGTATTAATTCATATATATATACGATAAAAATGATGCAAACACATAATTGATTAGATAATAACCTTAAATACTTCATTTTCAATCAACTATTTGTTTCTCGTTAAAATACTGAGTAAGATATTGAAAAAGGGAGAAGTTCTGTTTTTATTGCATATATCGACGTTTCAGCCGGAATAGAGCGATTTTCGTGTACATCTTCTATCGGTAATATAAACGGAAAACCAGGAACATTTTAGTTAATTCTAATGAAAACACTTTGATTTTTATCATTTGTATTGGAAACAACATTGTCATATGTCTTTTCTTGGAACTAAATAATACGAAACCTCGCTCTATGATTTGAAGTTAAAATCCTCAAATATGGTTATATAGTGACTTTTTTCACGTTTTTCATGTAGTTTGATATTACGTAAATATATTCATTTTTACCAATATTTCGATACTATTTCATGTAGTATCACGATATGTGATTTGGCCTTCAAATCTCAGAATTTCGCTTAATATTGCATTTTAAGCAAGTTTTCTTGCATTTTGCTTCGTACGAAAAATCATCGAATTTAGCAATATTTTAACGTTTATCATCTCCTTTTCCTTCATGTGATTTAAACAAAATATCATCGAATTAGGCAATATTTTGCCGTTTTCCACGTTTTTGTGAATTTTCCGTCCATGGGTATTAATTCATATATATATACGATAAAAATGATGCAAACACATAATTGATTAGATAATAACCTTAAATACTTCATTTTCAATCATCTATTTGTTTCTCGTTAAAATACTGAGTAAGATATTGAAAAGGGGAGAAATTCGGTTTTTATTGCATATATCGACGTTTCAGCTGGATTAGAGCGGTTTTACGTGTACATCTTTCCTCGTTAATATAAACGGAAAATCAAGAACATTATAGTTAATTCTAATGAAAACACATTGTTTTTTATCATTTGTATTGGAAACAACATTGTCATATGTCTTTTCTTGGAACTAAATAATACGAAACCTCGCTCTATGATTTGAAGTTAAAATCCTCAAATATGGTTATATAGTGACTTTTTTCACGTTTATCATGTAGTTTGATATTACGTAAATATATTCATTTTTACCAATATTTCGATACTATTTCATGTAGTATCACGATATGTGATTTGGCCTTCAAATCTCAGAATTTCGCATAATATTGCATTTTAAGCAAGTTTTCTTGCATTTTGCTTCGTACGAAAAATCATCGCATTTAGCAATATTTTAACGTTTATCATCTCTTTTTCCTTCATGTTATTTAAACAAAATATCATCGAATTAGGCAATATTTTGCCGTTTTCCACGTTTTTGTGAATTTTCCGTCCATGGGTATTAATTCATATATATATACGATAAAAATGATGCAAACACATAATTGATTAGATAATAACCTTAAATACTTCATTTTCAATCATCTATTTGTTTCTCGTTAAAATACTGAGTAAGATATTGAAAAGGGGAGAAGTTCGGTTTTTATTGCATATATCGACGTTTCAGCCGGATTAGAGCTGTTTTACGTGTACATCTTCCATCGTTAATATAAACGGAAAATCAAGAACATTATAGTTAATTCTAATGAAAACACATTGTTTTTTATCATTTGTATTGGAATCAACATTGTCATATGTCTTTTCTTGGATCTAAATAATACGAAACCTCGCTCTATGATTTGTAGGTAAAATCCTCAAATATGGTAAAATAGTAACTTTTTTCATGTTGATCATGTAGTTTGATATTACGCAAATATATTCATTTTTACCAATATTCCGATACTATTTCATGTAGTATCACGATATGTGATTTGCCCTTCAAATCTCAGAATTTCGCGTAATATTGCATTTTAAGCAAGTTTTCTTGCATTTTGTTTCGTACGAAAAATCATCGAATTTAGCAATATTTTGACGTTTATCATCACCTTTTCCTTCATGTGATTTAAACAAAATATCATCGAATTAGGCAATATTTTGCCGTTTTCCACGTTTTTGTGAATTTTCAGTCCATGGGTATTAATTCATATATATACGATAAAAATGATGCAAACACATAATTGATTAGATAATAATCTTAAATACTTCATTTTCAATCATCTATTTGTTTCTCGTTAAAATACTGAGTAAGATGTTGAAAAGGGAAGAAGTTCGGTTTTTATTGCATATATCGACGTTTCAGCCGGATTAGAGCGGTTTTACGTGTACATCTTCCCTCGTTAATATAAACGGAAAATCAAGAACATTATAGTTAATTCTAATGAAAACACATTGTTTTTTATCATTTGTATTGGAAACAACATTGTCATATGTCTTTTCTTGGAACTAAATAATACGAAACCTCGCTCTATGATTTGAAGTTAAAATCCTCAAATATGGTTATATAGTGACTTTTTTCACGTTTATCATGTAGTTTGATATTACGTAAATATATTCATTTTTACCAATATTTCGATACTATTTCATGTAGTATCACGATATGTGATTTGGCCTTCAAATCTCAGAATTTCGCATAATATTGCATTTTAAGCAAGTTTTCTTGCATTTTGCTTCGTACGAAAAATCATCGCATTTAGCAATATTTTAACGTTTATCATCTCCTTTTTCCTTCATGTTATTTAAACAAAATATCATCGAATTAGGCAATATTTTGCCGTTTTCCACGTTTTTGTGAATTTTCCGTCCATGGGTATTAATTCATATATATATACGATAAAAATGATGCAAACACATAATTGATTAGATAATAACCTTAAATACTTCATTTTCAATCATCTATTTGTTTCTCGTTAAAATACTGAGTAAGATATTGAAAAGGGGAGAAGTTCGGTTTTTATTGCATATATCGACGTTTCAGCCGGATTAGAGCTGTTTTACGTGTACATCTTCCATCGTTAATATAAACGGAAAATCAAGAACATTATAGTTAATTCTAATGAAAACACATTGTTTTTTATCATTTGTATTGGAATCAACATTGTCATATGTCTTTTCTTGGATCTAAATAATACGAAACCTCGCTCTATGATTTGAAGGTAAAATCCTCAAATATGGTAAAATAGTAACTTTTTCATGTTGATCATGTAGTTTGATATTACGCAAATATATTCATTTTTACCAATATTCCGATACTATTTCATGTAGTATCACGATATGTGATTTGCCCTTCAAATCTCAGAATTTCGCGTAATATTGCATTTTAAGCAAGTTTTCTTGCATTTTGTTTCGTACGAAAAATCATCGAATTTAGCAATATTTTGACGTTTATCATCACCTTTTCCTTCATGTGATTTAAACAAAATATCATCGAATTAGGCAATATTTTGCCGTTTTCCACGTTTTTGTGAATTTTCAGTCCATGGGTATTAATTCATATATATACGATAAAAATGATGCAAACACATAATTGATTAGATAATAATCTTAAATACTTCATTTTCAATCATCTATTTGTTTCTCGTTAAAATACTGAGCATGATGTTGAAAAGGGAAGAAGTTCGGTTTTTATTGCATATATCGACGTTTCAGCCGGATTAGAGCGGTTTTACGTGTACATCTTCCCTCGTTAATATAAACGGAAAATCAAGAACATTATAGTTAATTCTAATGAAAACACATTGTTTTTTATCATTTGTATTGGAAACAACATTGTCATATGTCTTTTCTTGGAACTAAATAATACGAAACCTCGCTCTATGATTTGAAGTTAAAATCCTCAAATATGGTTATATAGTTACTTTTTTCACGTTTTTCATGTAGTTTGATATTACGTAAATATATTCATTTTTACCAATATTTCGATACTATTTCATGTAGTATCACGATATGTGATTTGGCCTTCAAATCTCAGAATTTCGCTTAATATTGCATTTTAAGCAAGATTTCTTGCATTTTGCTTCGTACGAAAAATCATCGAATTTAGCAATATTTTAACGTTTATCATCTCCTTTTCCTTCATGTGATTTAAACAAAATATCATCGAATTAGGCAATATTTTGCCGTTTTCCACGTTTTTGTGAATTTTCCGTCCATGGGTATTAATTCATATATATATACGATAAAAATGATGTAAAACACATAATTGATTAGATAATAACCTTAAATACTTCATTTTCAATCATCTATTTGTTTCTCGTTAAAATACTGAGTAAAATATTGAAAAGGGGAGAAGTTCGGTTTTTATTGCATATATCGACGTTTCAGCCGGATTAGAGCGGTTTTACGTGTACATCTTCCATCGTTAATATAAACGAAAAATCAAGAACATTATAGTTAATTCTAATGAAAACACATTGTTTTTTATCATTTGTATTGGAAACAACATTGTCATATGTCTTTTCTTGGATCTAAATAATACGAAACCTCGCTCTATGATTTGAAGGTAAAATCCTCAAATATAGTAAAATAGTAACTTTTTCACGTTAATCATGTAGTTTGATATTACGCAAATATATTCATTTTTACCAATATTCCGATACTATTTCATGTAGTATCACGATATGTGATTTGCCCTTCAAATCTCAGAATTTCGCGTAATATTGCATTTTAAGCAAGTTTTCTTGCATTTTGTTTCGTACGAAAAATCATCGAATTTAGCAATATTTTGACGTTTATCATCCCCTTTTCCTTCATGTGATTTAAACAAAATATCATCGAATTAGGCAATATTTTGCCGTTTTTCCACGTTTTTTGAATTTTCAGTCAATGGGTATTGATTCATATATATACGATAAAAATGATGCAAACACATAATTGATTAGATAATAACCTTAAATACTTCATTTTCAATCAACTATTTGTTTCTCGTTAAAATACTGAGTAAGATATTGAAAAGGGGAGAAGTTCTGTTTTTATTGCATATATCGACGTTTCAGCCGGAATAGAGCGATTTTCGTGTACATCTTCTATCGGTAATATAAACGGAAAACCAGGAACATTTTAGTTAATTCTAATGAAAACACTTTGATTTTTATCATTTGTATTGGAAACAACATTGTCATATGTCTTTTCTTGGATCCAAATAATACGAAACCTCGTTCTATGATTTGAAGTTAAAATCCTCAAATATGGTTAAATAGTGACTTTTCTCACGTTTTTCATGTAGTTTGATATTACGTAAATATATTCATTTTTACCAATATTTCGATACTATTTCATGTAGTATCACGATATGTGATTTGGCCTTGAAATCTCAGAATTTCGCATAATATTGCATTTTAAGCAAGTTTTCTTGCATTTTGTTTCGTACGGAAAATCATCGAATTTAGCAATATTTTGACGTTTATCATTCCCTTTTCCTTCATGTGATTTAAACAAAATATCATCGAATTAGGCAATATTTTGCCGTTTTCCACGTTTTTGTGAATTTTCAGTCCATGGGTATTAATTCATATATATACGATAAAAATGATGCAAACACATAATTGATTAGATAATAACCTTAAATACTTCATTTTCAATCATCTATTTGTTTCTCGTTAAAATACTGAGCATGATGTTGAAAAGGGAAGAAGTTCGGTTTTTATTGCATATATCGACGTTTCAGCCGGATTAGAGCGGTTTTACGTGTACATCTTCCCTCGTTAATATAAACGGAAAATCAAGAACATTATAGTTAATTCTAATGAAAACACATTGTTTTTTATCATTTGTATTGTAAACAACATTGTCATATGTCTTTTCTTGGAACTAAATAATACGAAACCTCGCTCTATGATTTGAAGTTAAAATCCTCAAATATGGTTATATAGTGACTTTTTTCACGTTTTTCATGTAGTTTGATATTACGTAAATATATTCATTTTTACCAATATTTCGATACTATTTCATGTAGTATCACGATATGTGATTTGGCCTTCAAATCTCAGAATTTCGCATAATATTGCATTTTAAGCAAGTTTTCTTGCATTTTGCTTCGTACGAAAAATCATCGAATTTAGCAATATTTTAACGTTTATCATCTCCTTTTCCTTCATGTGATTTAAACAAAATATCATCGAATTAGGCAATATTTTGCCGTTTTCCACGTTTTTGTGAATTTTCCGTCCATGGGTATTAATTCATATATATATACGATAAAAATGATGCAAACACATAATTGATTAGATAATAACCTTAAATACTTCATTTTCAATCATCTATTTGTTTCTCGTTAAAATACTGAGTAAGATATTGAAAAGGGGAGAAGTTCGGTTTTTATTGCATATATCGACGTTTCAGCCGGATTAGAGCGGTTTTACGTGTACATCTTCCATCGTTAATATAAACGGAAAATCAAGAACATTATAGTTAATTCTAATGAAAACACATTGTTTTTTATCATTTGTATTGGAAACAACATTGTCATATGTCTTTTCTTGGATCTAAATAATACGAAACCTCGCTCTATGATTTGAAGGTAAAATCCTCAAATATGGTAAAATAGTAACTTTTTCACGTTGATCATGTAGTTTGATATTACGCAAATATATTCATTTTTACCAATATTCCGATACTATTTCATGTAGTATCACGATATGTGATTTGCCCTTCAAATCTCAGAATTTCGCGTAATATTGCATTTTAAGCAAGTTTTCTTGCATTTTGTTTCGTACGAAAAATCATCGAATTTAGCAATATTTTGACGTTTATCATCCCTTTTCCTTCATGTGATTTAAACAAAATATCATCGAATTAGGCAATATTTTGCCGTTTTTCCACGTTTTTGTGAATTTTCAGTCCATGGGTATTAATTCATATATATACGATAAAAATGATGCAAACACATAATTGATTAGATAATAACCTTAAATACTTCATTTTCAATCAATCTATTTGTTTCTCGTTAAAATACTGAGTAATGATATTGAAAAGGGAAGAAGTTCTGTTTTTATTGCATATATCGACGTTTCAGCCGGAATTAGAGCGATTTTACGTGTACATCTTCTATCGGTAATATAAACGGAAAATCCAGGAACATTATAGTTAATTCTAATGAAAACACATTTGATTTTTATCATTTGTATTGGAAACAACATTGTCATATGTCTTTTCTTGGAACTAAATAATACGAAACCTCGCTCTATGATTTGAAGTTAAAATCCTCAAATATGGTTATATAGTGACTTTTTTCACGTTTTTCATGTAGTTTGATATTACGTAAATATATTCATTTTTACCAATATTTCGATACTATTTCATGTAGTATCACGATATGTGATTTGGCCTTCAAATCTCAGAATTTCGCTTAATATTGCATTTTAAGCAAGTTTTCTTGCATTTTGCTTCGTACGAAAAATCATCGAATTTAGCAATATTTTAACGTTTATCATCTCCTTTTCCTTCATGTGATTTAAACAAAATATCATCGAATTAGGCAATATTTTGCCGTTTTCCACGTTTTTGTGAATTTTCCGTCCATGGGTATTAATTCATATATATATACG